>NC_043984.1:17885514-18185514 GCF_902150065.1 Myripristis murdjan | reverse complement strand
GCTGGCAAGCGTCTGCCATCAGCTCTGGTGCCATGTGGCCAGGCTCTACCCGCTGCATAGCACAGAGCGCTACTGTGGGAAGTGTATTACCCTGCTGACCTCGGGACACAACATACTGGTTACACTGCAAAGGCTGGTTGTTTTGGCCTTTGCACTAGCAGCTGCGGCTTCCACCGCTACTGTGTATGACCACTTCCTGTCCCAAAAGGATGCTCTCAAATTTTGGACTCCTCTGACTCTCTGCTACACTATGCTGGTGGTCTATATTCAAGGTGATGGTGAGGGCTACAATTTGGGAGGGGAAAAGGGTTTCCACAGGAAGAATTTGTGGAGAGATAAATCTCCTTGCAAAACCTCAAAACCTCCTGGCATTGCCATTCATTTTTTTTTTTTTTTTTTCATTTTGCTGCACAGAGGAGCAACTTCGCCAGACTGGTGCAGAGGCCCTGTTGCATTCTGTGGTCCTGCGTCTCGGGGCCTTGCTGGTGCTCATGCTGACGGTGGGTCACTGGTCTGATGTCCTCCAAGTCCTCGTCACTTTCCAGGGAGAAGTAGCCTGCCTGCTGCAATCCAAGGACATTCTGCAGGCCATATCAAAGGTTGGTGGGAATTTGATAATGTCTCTTCTTCTTTTCTTATGTAGTTTTTGTTTATATTACTGTTTCTGTTCTGTTTCTGTGATTCATCGATGATGTTGAGAAATGTCATAATGAGAGGTGATGTGTAAATGTCTTTCTCCATCTTTAGGAAGAAGAAGACAGTAGCCTGACAGAGTATGACTCAAGTTCCAGTCCCACAACAAGGGGGAGCACATCCACATCATCATCAGGTGGTAGCTGATGGTGTGCCAGTGGTCTACCTCAAATATTAATAACCATGTCTAATGCCAAAGAAGCTCTGATATGCAGTGTTACCACTAACAAAACAAATATTGTTACTATTCATGGCATGGCCATTCATACCATATACTGTTATTTATTCATTACTGTTGGCTTGAACAGAAAGAAAGAATGAAGTCTATATCAATTTACACAAGAAAGCAGCTGCTCATTCCTTAATTTTCCTCCAATTATTAATGGTATCAGCAAGCATGATTTAATCGAGTTATTTTTATTGTGGTGTTCCATTTCATTGTTACTCTTACTTTGTGTAACACAAAGTAAATACATTGTCACTGTCCAGTAAAAAACTTTCTCAGTGTTGGTGAATTACATGTTTTGGTTTTTGGGGGGGATTTGCCTGCTCATTTATGGTTTAGGAACTCTCTATAACCTTTGGGGGTATGAAATCTATCCAAAACTAACAAGATGGACTTAAAAATGCACAGTTGTTGAGCTAGAATAAAGTTTTTCTGAAGTAACATAGCCTAATTTAACCAAGCCAGGGGATTTAAATATTCAGTGGAATATGAATGAGCAGAAAGTTAATAGTCTATACAGAGATTGAGGTGAGGTGTTGTCAGTAAAGTCAGGATGAAAATCTATGAAATAACTTTTGACATGGTACCCGCAGGAAGGTTTGTGAATTTCGTATTTTTCATTGCTTTTCCTTCTCAGCCAATTTATGTTCCTTTTCATTTTCCTTAATCTTTGCAATATAACTTCATTGTTGTGCTATCCACTCATTCATCAAATAGCTAAAATCATGCATCCCTGTTAAAATGATGCCTGTCAGTATCACTCTGTGCAAATAGTCATGAACATGAGAAGTTATGCTGTTAGCCCCGCCACTTGAGTTTCAGGGGTTTGATGAAGACTCTGGCTGTAAGGGGAGGAGCACAGAGCTCTGGGGATTGTGTCATCACTAGGCATGCTCCCTCCTGCAGCTGTGACATCACTGCAGCATTCCATTCCTCGGAGCCTGGAACAACAGAGACCCCCATCTGTCTCCCTCGCTCTATATCCCCTTCTCCAGTTAACCCCTCTCTCACACATTCCTGTCTCACTTTCCTTTCATGTTGACCTACATCCCTCTTGATCTTTTATTGCAAATAAAAGTTTTATTTAACACTTTTCTGCTCTCTTCTTCAACATTCTGTCCCTTCCCCCCTTTAAATTTAGCAGTAGGCTGTACAAGGTTCGGCTCCAGAAAATACCAAAATATTTGCTGATCAGCAGAGCTGATATTGCCAGACGCTTTTGTGGAGACCAGCAAACACAACAAAGCTGCTTGCTCATAGCTTTCTCAGACATCACTCACTGTTCCCCCTCTCCCTCATGTACCAACATCTCATCTTGCACAATGCCCTGATTCATTGTACTGTAATGCTTTTGCTCATTCACGGTTACTTTTAGTAGAAAGGTCGATGAAGAGTTGGAGAGACTGATTGGATGTTAAGAAGTTCTCCTCTTTAATAAGCCAGGGTGAGGAATGCTCTATCTGCATGTCAGCAAGTCAATGTCTGTGACTGTGATAGTAAGTCAAGGCTAAAGACTAAGTGATATAATGTAGTGGGGGAAGGGAAGAAGGAAAGAGGGAGAAGAAAAAAGAAGGCAGACTCATTGAGGGAGGTAGGGAAAATAAAGCTGACAGAACAATGAGGGAGAGCTGTGAGGGAGAGAGAGGAAGAGAGACAGAGAGAGAGAGGGGAGAGAGAGAGAGAGCAAGATAGAGAAAGAGAGGACAGTTTGGGATAGAGAGTTAGTGGAAAAGGCAGGTACAGTCACATCCTGTTGGCTTGCAAAAGATAAAGAGGTTGAAAGAGGGAGGGGGCTGTGTGTACTCCTGTCTATTTATGGGTGAGCACTTTATGTGATACTGTATATTGCATTTGTAAAGGTTTTTCCTGACTGTTTGACTATGTAATTATATTGCACAATAGTTGCATGACTTTGCATGTGTGTGTCTATGTGTGTGCGTGCACTTATGTCTGGCCAAGTTTTCATAGTCAATATATGTGTCATGTTTTCTACTACATTTTGCCAGAGATTAACTGTTCACCTTTTACGGTTGGAAGGGAGGTATTGTCATTCAGCCAGAGAAAGGAGGAGGGGTCGATGGAAGAGAGAGTCGGGGAGGGAGGTACAGAAGGAAAAGGAGTGGCTTTCTGTAGATAGTCGCCCTTTCTACCGGAGTAAAGTCTTCTCAGTGGCAGCTTGGGAGGGAAAACAGAGAAACAAACTGTAAGTGTTGAGAGACAGAGAACGAAAGATAAAGAGGAAAAGAGCTAACTCCAAACCAACTGAGGTATGTAATGCCACCTAACAGCCAACATGATTCTGAGTGGGTTTCAAGGAAACATATCATTCAGATTTCTGATATATGGCTTTAAAACCATTCATTATGGGTAATGAGAGCTGTGAGTGTGTGTCCTCTTCACTATAGTGAGTGAGTGTGGCCACAAAGTTGATTGAGAGGGTGTGTACACTTTACTTTAAATATTTTCTGGATCATAGGGATTAAATGTCATGTCCAACAACGTGCCTTACTTAAATTGACCTCTAGCCAACTGAAAGAATATTTGATTAAACAATTTAACTGTAAAAAGATAGAGAATCAGGTGTTGACTGTAACATGTATGATGTCTTTTAACTGCACTATAAAGCAGGAAGTGTCCAGAGTCTTGTTAGCACTTTCTCTGCGTTTCTGTAAGACTACATATGGGTGTTACAGAGACATGGCATCAGCAGCTACACCAAAAAGGATGGTGTCCTCTGTTTTCATCACTCTGGCGTCTCCTCACCGAGCCACTGTGACCCAGCAGCAGCACGCCATCCAAACTCACAACGCCCCCTCCATAGACAAGCCGCACGCCGTCATGCGAGTTAACCCAGGTGACAGCATCCATGCACTCAGCCAAAGACACAAGAAAGAGGCTCCTTCACCGGAGTCCTGCGGCAGCACAGACAGCGTAGGTTGGACTCGAGTAGAGGCCGTGGCCAGATCCTCAGATATCAGGCCTGCAGCCGCCCACTCTGGACTGAGCCAGGGAGAGCAGCAAAAGGACAAAGATGTCAGGGGGACTGAAGGTAACTGGGAACAGGTGTTTAATGACAAAACCTGTTTTCATGTGTGACTGCAAACTGACTTAAAATTGTTGCCTTTTCCCTGGCCAGCAGAGCTCCTTCCTCCACCCACCTCACTGCCTTCACCTCAGGGTACAGCACTCCCTGAAGAACCAGCACCTCCTCTCCCTCCTTCTCCCCAGGAGCTTTCCTACCACTCTTCATCCCCGGGCCAGTCACCACTTTACAGCAAACAGGTATGCAGATTTCTCTCCAAAGCTACTAGAACTTGCACCACTTGCTTTTTTGTAATACTGCAGCTTGTTCAGTCTGTAGGAAAACAACTTTCCACAAGTTTCAGAAACGCTGTATCATGTTGGGCAGCGATTGATGGAATCATCTGTAAAACACATTAATGGAGGGGAAAAAAAACATCTGCATTTTAGATATGACTAACTGAAACAAAAACACACTGTGACCTCCACACATTTTGCCCTCAAAAACAGAAAGCTTTCCAAACTTTTGATATCTCTATGAAAAACTTTGGCTTTTTGTTGCCTCTATTATGGCTCCATCTCTCTGTAGGAACAATGAAAACAAACCAATAAAGTGGGTAGAATTGGAGCAGGAGGTTTGGATATATGTAGCCATTCCCTTTCTTGGTCACAGGGGAATTTATGTATTTTGCTGAGAGCACTCACAATGGATGGGGCCCCTTCAAAAGCGTGAACTTTATTCCATCCCTATCCAGAAAAGCAGCACATTTGAAAATCTATGCTGTTGAAAATCTGAATAACTGTGTCACCTATTACAATGACTAGCATCTACCTTTTCAATGTGTTTATTGTTTGCCATTTCATTTAATTTAGTTAAATAAAGGATTTCAACGCAAATTACTTTATATATCTCAAAAATCTTATTAATGTAATACCGTAGGAGGTGCCTCTTTTTTCCCGTCAAGGGTATTACAGGTGGAATGATCATATTAATAAATTTGTGCTGTATAGGAACCATTATCAGAAAAAATTGCTTGCTTCCATAAAAACTGGGTGACTGTGACTGTAAAGGTTTAAAAATCAGTTCTATTACAGATTAAGAGCTTGAAGGGCTTAAGCTTGAGAGTGTTCTTGAAAGGTATACATTTTAGAATATTTATTTATTCAAATATTTACTATAGAAAGTGTGAAAACTGATATTATGCTGTTTCCACCCAGAAAAAGATGGAGCTTGTTCAACTATGAATCTGTTAAATTTTAAGCTTACAGAACAAAGTCATTTTTAGACTATCTCCACAATCCTTGAGGCCGGAGATGAGAGACTATGGACATTTGATCCCATTCCTGACTCTGTCAAATGTCCTCAGTGTTATAAATCATTTAGTTTAGAAATGATAGTTCTGACAAGAACAGGCACACAATAAGCTCAACCTTAATTCCGACCCACATTTTGCCCATTCCCACCCCAGCATCAGACTTGACTAAGCCGAATGTTCAGAGTCAAGTGTTTTGAAATGTGGACTAGTCACTTGCCTTTTCTGACATATTGTTCAATTTTGCATTAACTGCTAATGATTCTGCTGTACATTCCAGCTAGAGACAAGAACACCATCTAGTGGGGTGGATCAAGATGAGCAGTCCCAAGGGATCCATAAAAATGGCCAAGAAATGAGTCAAGAGGGTAGAGGTAACACGATCTCTGTTTACATCTTCACCAGGCAGGCTTTAAACTATGCCTCTCTGCCAACACACAGGTAACAACATACTTTGACATTTGATGTTTGTGTATCACACAGACGTGTGCGGCTTCTGTCGGAAGACTGTGGCTCCCGCTGAAGCTGCAATAGAGGCCTTAAATAGGACTTACCACGACGGCTGCTTCCAGTGTAGATACTGCCACACTCCGCTGGCTGGTAAACAGTACTACAACAAGGCAGGAATCCCACTCTGCGAAGACTGCTATCAGGTAGGGACAACCTCATTACAGCTCCATCAGCAGGATGTAATACAAAACCTTTAAACACATAACTGTTTTCGTTTGTTTATTGTTATTTATTGTTTGTTTATTTTGTTGTTGTTGTTATTGTTTTCAATAACCACCTCTTTCTACCTTAGGCCAGTTTGGAACTATGCTGGGCCTGTGGGGAAGTTATCAAAGATCATGTGATCCGTGCACTGGAGCGAGCATACCACCCTGCTTGCTTCACCTGTGCAACGTGTAAGCAAGAAATTGGAGAGCAAAGGTTTGCTCAGGGAGAGGTTGGAGAAGTTTATTGCCTCCAGGACTACTACAGGTATTAAAGGAAAACCAAAACTTTAGCAGTCGATGTAAGAAAGCACACAGGCCAATGGAAATACAGTTATGATAAAAAATAGCCAAGGGCAAATTGCATTGTACTTATAGAACACCACCCTTTTCACTGTGATCATTGAAGTAATGTTCTGTTTGCCTCTGAATTTGGTCCGTACAGGAAATACGCTCCACAGTGCAACGCCTGCAAACAGCTAATCATTCCAAAGGAAGATGGTACTGATAGTTACACTGTCGAGTGCCTGGGACGCTCCTTCCATGAGGACTGCTACCGATGTGAGGTGAGCTTTCTGTACAGAGGCTCATGATGCATCCAGTGCACAGACACATCTACAAATATGTCCACATGCATACTAGAGCTTCACCCTTTTCCCGGTTTCTTTCGGATCTGGGATTTTGGGCAGTGATTCAGTTTCTGTCACAGTTTAGTTTTAAAGTCTGTTTCTTAGAATAACAATAATAAGAAGAATACGTTTTCCTTGTATTGTGCTTTTCCTGGTACTAAAAGACACTTTACAATCAAAATAAAATCATGGAATAAAACAATAGAATGAAATGAATTAAAACAAGCAGAGAATATTACAACAACAGTGACTCAGCAAGTACAAAGCGGGGGCAGAAAAGACCATGGAGCAGGGGAGTCAGATGTTGAAAGCTGTTTTGAAAAGGTTTTCAGCGATGCCTTGGAGGAGTGTGTTGGACTCTCTAATAGGGAACTCCGGAGGGAGGGGGCAGCAATGGAGAAGGACTCTTTTTTTTACTTTTGTGTTTTCTGTTTTTCCACAATTTTTTAGTTGAATAGTGAATGTGTTTAAAAAACAAACAAACAAACAAAAAAAACTTCAAATGCAAGATTAGTGTTAAAAAAATCCCAGATGTACAGTTTGGTGAACTGAGGACTGCAAAATCAAAGTTTTCTGTTACAGTACAAAATTGTTACAGCCCTAATGTATGCAAGCACACACACACACACACACACACACACACACACACACACACACACACACACACACACACACACACACACACACAAACACACCGATCAGTGAAAAATAATGATATCTCTGCTGCAGATCTGTGCCATCCAGCTCTCTCCTGAGCCAAATGACCACGGCTGCCATCCCCTGGACGGGAGGATGCTTTGCAAATCCTGCCATCTGAGCGTGGTGTCAGGCCAGCTCTAACACTGGCCTCAGAGCCCAGGATGAGACAAAACCAGTGGAAAAGTGGCAAAAGTCCTGGTTCAAGAAGACGGAAGACATTTCATGAGCATATAAAGACAAGGACTTGGGAATACACGTCATAATCTTTTGTTTTCAGTACAACAATAACTAAATATGGTTATTTTTATAATGGGCTATATTGTTCTTTCTAATGAACCTCCTATTCTTCTTTTTATACTTGATCATTTTGCACTCATTAAACACTACAAAATGCACCAAATATATTTATGCAACAAAAATTGCAAATAATCTGGCATGTATTTTTTAAATTTTAGGTCTACTTTTTGTAAATGTCATCCAATATATTTCAGTCAGTATAATCTTTTATATAAAAAATAAACTTTTATAAAAAGATAAAAAACAAACCAAAAATTATATTAAAAAAAATAAACTAATATATTTTATAGAACGTTTGGCACCAGTTTTCTGTAACATTACTTTAAGGCTGCAAATTCAATTGATAATTCTCTCTCTCTCTCTCTCTCTCTCTCTTTTTTTTTTTTTTTGAGATTACATTTACATTTTCAGGTACAACTGTGTTTCTAGTAAGCAAAACATAAATTCTTATAAAGATGCAGTCATTTTTCCAAATAGGAGTGCAACATTTATGCAGGCATTTATCAAACCTAAGACCTTTAGGCTCAAGGCTGCAGAAAAAAATGGGAATTTCAAGTAATTTCTGCTTTATGTGGCACACCATCAAGCTGACTATGGACTTTGCTGCCCTTCTTGGTAATGTAAAGCAAAGCTGACATAAGAAACACCTTTAAGATCACTACTTGAGTTTAACAGCTCACTCTTTGTAGGAGACTGTGGTCTTTGCCAGGGTAAATTTGCATGAATTGATTGTGAAAAATTTGCCCGGCCAAATATATGAGTTGTAGTTTCAGGTTGTTAGTACCAAAATAAAGGTTTGAGATAAGATAAATAAAAATAACATAAGGACAATAATATTCCTACAATGGCACTTAAGAATGAATATGCCTAAATTTGAATACAATGTTTAATATTTAATGTTCTCTTTATGGCTTTATGGCTTTAGGGTTTAATATGGTCCGAAAGATTAAAAGTGGTTTAGGCTGAAATGTGCCTGTGTTTTGAACACATGGAGATATTTCAGCTGACGAGCCTATATTGTCCTCTGACTCACTCAACTATAAACTATTTCTGCACATTAATGTGTCATTCCAGTGTTACATTCTCATTCAGACCATAAAGACATCCCAGCTGAATCAATTTATGTTACTTCAAAATGGCTCCTGTTTGGAATTATAGTTCCAAATATTAAAACTTTGTTCTGGAAAAAATGTTATCTTTATCCCATATGTTTTGCTCTTTTTGGATTTCATGAAAATATTTCAATTTTACATTGATGCCAAGCTCAAAACTCAGTTGATTCTTAAAGTAGGGGTTTGTAGAAAATATTCAGCATTCAAGGGATATGCATCAATGTTTATTATATGTACACACTTTTGGATATAGCCAGGCCCATGAATTTACACACACACACACACGCACACACACACACACACACACACACACATATTACTACCACCACAATCATGTTTGCAACTACACATGGTATGGATGCAAGTAAGAAAATTTGCCCTCTAAATCCACATTCTACTGCTAATCCACATAAATTATCATGCTGATCAACAGGTCATAACCTGCTACCTTGTCAGTGCAGCTGTTCAGACAACGGCCTATAACACCCTGGTATTTTTGCTACATTTTTACTTGGAGTAATATATGTGTTAAACTGTCTTCACATTCAGCATGATGATAAGGTCTATGATCAGGCCTAAAGGCCATGGCATATGGGTCAACACAAGCAGATATTGTGAATCTTATAAGCTTATGCACTGCTTTTTTATGAACTAAGGACAGTCACATGTCCAGTATCTCATATGTTAGACTTGGGATGGTGTCAGACAGGACAATGTGAGATCAATACTGATATGCAACAGGCAGGCAACAGAGTGAGATATTGCCAAAACATATTCACATGTTGTCGAGCAATGCATTGGGACTGTTGCCCACCAGCTGGCCAAAAACCTGCCCTGTGTATCAATGTCATACAAAGCTTTGGGACACTTTACCAATCAGTTTGCTCATAAATAGTATTTAGATATTGGCTGTGGTACAATTGGCATTCAAACAGCTGCATGAAAATGTTCTAACTCTCCTGTTAAAATTTTGCCTTTGTTTTTTATTGAATTTGGGCCCCCAGCAATTTAAACCCCCAGAAAATGATTATTTAGAAAAAAATGTTACCCAAGTTTATGTGTCAGGTACTTCATGCATCTTGTTCAGTACCTAAACAGCCCTTTAAATAAAACATAAACCACCACATCCAACCCATCTCATAGGTCAAAGTTCTTGTAGGAATCATATTTTTCCCTCCCAGGTACCACATTTACTATCACTGGTTTTCTCACTACTGCAGGTATGGTTATGTTTGGTTAGGGCTGAAAAGCAGTGAGTTTGAAGATTATAAATGGCCTGCTATTCCTCAGTGTCCAAAACAGCTAAAACAAATGTGTGTAAAATTTTGATACCTCTTTTATATTTTATACAGCTAAAAAAGCCTGAGGTCATTCTGACCCTAAAGAAACACCTATGCGCACAAAATGTGTACAGGACATTGAAAACATATTATCATTTTAATTTTATGTTTACCAACTCATGCCCATTAAACTAGGAAAACTTGTGAAATGTGAAGCAAAAAATAGGAGGGTTAAATTTATTGTGGTTGATAAATTTATTTCACACTGAGTGGTTGTTGACCAGTTCTTCTAACATTTACAAAAAACTACAGCCAAATACTATATACACTATATAGCGATATGATACTTGGGTATCATAACGCTATCTCGTTACCCAATACAAAAATGGGTTTACACTTATCCAAAAATTTAAATCTCACAACAGTGAAAATTAAGCACTCTTTAACAGCTTAATAATAACAAACAGACGTAGATAATATTTCACAAAGCATTTTACTGATCAGGACAGACTAATCACTGACTGAGGCTGCATTAAAAAAAAAAAAAAAACTTTTTGCTGCAACCTTTGCTTCAACAAAATCTGAAGTGTGTCAACAGTGAAAATGGAGCATTCTTCATAAAATAGAATGTTAGATGTAGACAGTGCAGTTACGTCACAAAGCATTTTATTATTCAGAACAGATCAGGTCACGATCGCAGGCAAACCCTATAACTAAATTTGATAGCGTTCAGATCGTTGCATTTTGAGATAAGACTATCTTGCGTGTTCATGTCTAGATAACAATATATATATATATATATATATATATATATATATATATATATATATATATATATATATATATATATATATATAATTATTATTATTATTATTATTATTATTATTATTAATAAGGTAAATTAATCTCCACCGTTAAAACACGCTGTCTCCGCAGTAGCACGCATGTTGACTGTTGTGCTGACTGTCGAGCACGCGCAAATGCACGGCAGATTAAGCCCGGGAGCCGCGCAGCTCGCACCCCGGGTGGCAGCGCCACACATCCGCACGCAGGGCTCGAGGACGCAGCGAGCGGCCGGCGGCCAGGCCGAGAACATTTACAGAGTCCATCTTCGTTCATTTTGTGAGGTGGACCTCCGACCGGCGGGGATTATCACAACGTGCGAGAGCATATGTGTTTAAAGGGGGGGAGTATAGTACAAGATGGTTCGGGAAACCAGGCACCTTTGGGTGGGAAATTTACCCGAACACGTCCGAGAGGAGAAAATAGTCGAACATTTTAAACGGTAGGTTACGCAAGACGAGTCTTTTTTGGTGAGGCAGCGCGCGCTAGGTTTCAATACTAAACGTTAGCTAGCTAGTTGCAGTGGCTAGCTCGTCACTAAGCTAATAAATCTAGCGTTGTTTTTTGAGTTTTTGGAAGCAACTGGGGGGGGTTTCAAATGCGCTGCATATTTAAAATCGTACCTGGCCGGGGTTTCGTAAAATACAAGCGTACAGCACGAATGAAATAACAAATACGACTGTTGGTGTTTTCTAATGTTTAGCTAACTTTTGCTAATGTCAAGAGGCAAACGGCTAGCTATGCTACATTTGCTAGCGACCAACCGATCTACCACCCAACCAACCATTTTGTGGGAAGGCTCAAGTCAAGACGTTTACATGTTCGGTAACTAGCCGAGAGGTAGCTAACATTAGCTATTAGCATGGTTAGCTTTAATGGCCTGTGTGTACAGTTTTGTGATCTCATAAAATTGCCTGATATACCGATATTTATTAAGCCATGTGATGAGAATTACACTAAACACCGAACATAAACTTGATAAATTGGTGAGCTACGAAGCCCATAACCCCACGGACGTTAGCAGATAGTAGGGCTTCATTATGTCGGTTGCCATCTCTGTCTAACTTTAGCCACTAATTTCATAATTTGACCAAAGTAGTGAATAGCAAACCATGACTAACTGTCGCTACTAAGTAAGTAAAGAATCTTAAACGCAGGGGTCAACATAGATTTGTTTCTAATGTTCAGAGATAAGGCTGCAATGCATATCGCCAGCGATTGCTAAGTTAGAGCAAAGGGCCGCTGGAGCGACCGATCAAACTCAGCAGCAACAAACTTACTACACACAGCTGACATTACTGCCTTGTTTTTTGGTTGTAATGCCAGTGCTTTATCAGTACAAGTTAGTTTTTGACGTTAACGTTTGCCAACTAACGTGATGAATTTAAAAATGCTTTCCCTCGTACTTTTTTTCTGACATAGACGTTTGACATGTGTTAAACCCAGGAAGAGCATTTAGCTAACTTAATTTACTGTCATCTTCCCAACACGACTCATAACACAAAGCATAATGATCTTTCTTCATTTATAGTGGAGGCAGTAGCGCCGGTTAAAGGATTTTCAGTCCACATTATTGGTTTGAAAAGAAACAATTGCTCCTGCAAGACTGGACTGGCTTCATTCTTTAGATTGATTAATTATTGTGATTCATTATTGCTTGACTTTAGAAAAATGTTCCTCCCCTACTCTCATTTGCCACGTTTTGGAAAGCAGGATAAACTGCACTTTGCGTATCCTGAGCTTGTGTATGTAATTTTAATAATTGTTTAATTGCCATTCCCTCTTAGGTATGGCCGTGTGGAGAGTGTTAAAGTTCTACGGAAGCGGGGGTCAGAGGGTGGTGTGGCAGCCTTTGTGGATTTTGTGGATATCAAAAGTGCTCAGAAGGCTCACAATGCTGTCAACAAGATGGGAGACAGGGACCTCCGAACTGACTACAATGAACCTGGGTCAGTCCCTAGTGCTGTTCGGGGCCTGGAAGACACCCCCCCCTCGAGCAGTCGAGATGTTACAGGATTCTCTAGGGGCACAGTTGGTCCAGTGTTTGGCCCCCCTGTGTCCCTTCACACCAGAGAGGGACGTTATGAACGGAGAATAGATGGGTAAGTGGACATGGTTTCCCCTTAAATTCCTGGGGATTCTATGTATCAGATAGGTGTTATCCCACTAAAACGTTATCACGTAGTTGGGTTATTAAAGTAAAGTTGCCCCAAGGGGTTACACAAAGGTAATCTAGGGATCGTTCCACTTTTCATCCTAATCGGCTCGCCTTGCCTACGGGATCTAAGTAAAATAACTACACATTATCATTTGGTAAGGTAACTATGTTTCAAGGGTTGGCTTCTGGTTTGGATATTACATCTATGAGGAATATCCTGGTGAGTTTTGGATATATTACATTTTGTGGGAATCTATCCTGGGGAGTTTTTGGATTTTTTTAAAAAATGTTTTTTTTTCCCTCTTCATAACATTGGATCTAACGGTGAAGATTTTTGTTGAACCTGGATTCACTTGAAACTGGAAGTAAATCCTTATTGCTGAAGGATACGATACACATTTCTTTAATAAATCTAATCAGGTAGTATTAATTTAAGGAACTCGCACCTCGACGCGTAGAATTGTTTTTCCTCTTGGCACCATTTGATGATTGGACTACTTTTTCAAGCTTCACATCTTTGGATATGTATTGTCCTGGATTTAAATATTTTAAACTCTTGGATGGAAGAAGTTATTAGGCATCATATCAAACGCCAAGTAGTGCATATTGCCTAGGCTATTTCAGTCATATTAGGACATGTTCAAATTTTTATTTATCCTGATTACGGAGACTATATCTAAAAGAATTTCAGTGTAAGCGGAGGATCCATTCATCAGACCATTCAAGTTTGTGGAGCTATTTTTATTTTGGACTGATGCCCATGAAGATATCTGAAGACCTCATCATTTGGATGTACCCCCTTGGAAGTATGCAATATGATCCCTCATGTTGGATGTATTGATGTGGAGCATAGTATGGATAGATGAAACTGCGATTCCTTTGGATTATTCAACTAAAGTGTGGATTTAGCTGTCAGGCCTCAATGTCTGGGGTGAAGAAATGAGAACTCAATGTATTTGCTGCAGAGAATTGAAGAAGTGAACAGATGAAGCCCGCCAATCCATGTGCCTGATGGGATCCATGAAACTGGAATTTACATCATGCCCATGAGCAGGGATTTAATGTATGCTGATCATCATAGTGTTTGAGGGTTTGCCCGCTTGTCTGCTATTTAACCACAATGGCATCATCCAAGAGGAATAAATATTTTGACCTTTTTGAAGGTGAAGCGTAACCACTGGAAGTTACTACTTTCTGTACTAGAAGACTGACAAGACTGACCCAGGCGGATATGTTTTCTATTCAGCTGACAAATTGCTGTATGTCCCTTGGAATGCGCTGAAATACCCTGAAGTCAAAGTCATCTTTTTTTATTTTTTTAATTCATATTTATGTATTAAAGTCATATGTCGCTGTGTTTTTTTTTTTTGCATATCCTGAAATCCATTAAGAGATCCATTTCTTTGGTTGTTTTGTTTTCCCTTTTTCCATCCAATGAAGAGAATTTAGTAGCCAAATTGTGGATTATACATCAACATCCTACTGGCCTGGTGCTCGCCTCAATATTTGAAGATTACGTGCAGTACGATTCAAGGAAACAGTTTTTGCCTATTAGCTCAAATGATTTTTCCCTTTTGTTTTTCATTTGGGCTCTCACATTCTGACCACGTAGATTTTATTTGGATTAGGTTCGGTAACTTCTTTTCAAAAAGGTTGGTATTGTTCTGCCCTCTGCATCTTTCTTTTTCTAACCTTACTTAGCACCTTTTCATTTCTTAAGTTTTGCATTGCTATTAGGGAAAAAGGTGACCTTCGATCAGATTGCTTATTCTGTGGCTGTTATTCTTCGCTCAGTATCTCTCAGTTTTTGTCACTCTTTTCTCTCTGCTTCATGTAAAAGTCAAATGCCCTGCTTACTTTTAGGTGTAGGCTGAGGTTAGAAATTCAGTGCTATATTTCATTTTGTTATTTTAGCCTTTTTCATCGGTAGCATATACAAAATACATTTTACCCCGTAGAACTGACAGATATTTTTGGAAAATCTGCATGGCATTGTAAATTTCAACACCAGTGGGCTCACTGATAGCAGCCTGGTCCAGTTGAGTCCTCAAAAACAGAACTACACTATGAATGGACAGTTCCTCTTTGTGCCTAGAAGAGTTCATGAACAGTCAACGTCTGGCAACAGCTCACCTGGGCATCTATAAAAACTTAAAGTGATAAAGATTTTTTTTTTTTTTTTACGGCTATCAGCAATTGTAAATAAGAGTAACTGTACTAGAAGGAAACATTTCAACATTGCTAAATTGTATAGTTGTAGGAGTAACTTTTCAGAATGAAAACTGGGGTTGGTTCAAAATCAGATCAGAATCAGAAATACTTTATTGATCCCAGAGGGGAAATTGGGTTCTAGTGGCTGTCCAGGGCAGCACATTTCATACGGCTGTTTGTGAACTTAAATGGAGTTGTGTGTGCTTTTAAATGTCACTGCTCTTAGAAAGTGGCATTAATTAGGCTTTTGTCCGTCTAGGTATGAGAGAAGCGTCATGACTCAGTCCATTCAGTATTTAATAAATACAGTGCTACTATTGGACATGCAGCTTCTGCCCTTGTCATTCATGTCTTGACAAAAAATCAACTAAATTGTTCTGCTTCATTCTCCAATTGTGAGGAATTTCATACTCATTTTTGTTTAGTCATCACTCCCATAGGCTACAAGTGTGCCTTTTAAAAATGCTGAAAACTTCACCACATTTGAGTTAAACTACCATACTAACTATTGCAATGTCAACTACACTACAAGAAAATTTAGGAACTTTCCTTAAAATCATGATCTTGCTGTGCATGGTATGTACATCAAATGTGGGATTTATGCTTTCAAGCTACATTATTCACACTGGGACCCTAGGAAAGTTGTGAGTACATCATGGTTAAGGAAATGTCTGAAAATGTACAGATACAGATGAACAGATGTATGGTGACAGTTTGAGTCACTAACTCTTATCAAGGCAAGAGTGACAAGGTTGGCCTGTTCACATTTGCACTGCCCTTTGCACTGTTATTAAGCTAATTGACCTTACTTTATATCTGGCCTGCTTTTAGTTGGGGCTCTTTAACAGATGAGTGCCCATTTTAGTTTACATTGTTGCATATTATTTAAGAAAAAAAGTTATGGAAGTTGTTTGCCCTTCTGTTTGGAACCAAAATGACACCGTCTCTCCCCTTTTCCTCTTTTTTCTTTTTCTTATTTTACAGTAGCTCAGAAAGCCGGGAACGTGCGTATGATCACAGCCCGTATGGACACCATGAGCGCAGTGGCACTTTCGACAGACAGCGTCACTACAATGCTGATTATTACCGTGATCGTTCTATGTTTGCTACTGCTGGCCCAGGAAGCAGCGCCATAGGAGGAAGCTTTGAGGCATCAGACCCACATTTTGACTCTAGAATTCGAGACCCCTTCACTCTTACAAGTGCTGCACGGCGTGACCTCTACAGAGATGACAGAGGCCGACGTATTGATAGAACTTACCATCACCGTCGAAGCCGATCATCTCATTCCTCACAGTCACGACACCCTTCCCCACAACGGACTGCAGGACAAACCCCGAAAGCTCCCCACTCTCCTAAAAGAGCTCCTCTGTCCCCTGGGAGAGGCCCACGATCTCGGTCCCGCAGCAGATCCTCAAGTTCTGATTCAGTCAGCAGCACCAGCAGCACCGGCAGTGGAAGGTTCGACATGCTTTTTTTTTTTTTTTTTTTTATTTGCCATGTCAAAAGCTGATATTAACCTGTTGCGTTTATATCTATATATGTCTATATCTGTCCATATCTATCTATCCATCTTATCCTCTGGTTTTCTTATGTTTGTTTGGCAGCAGTGATTCAAACAGCAGCTCAAGTGACGGATCTCGTGCACGTTCTGTTCAGTCATCTGCCACACATGCACCTCCCCAGTCTTCTATGGTGCTGGATGCAGATGAGCCTCGTAGAAGCTTTGGAATTAAGGTGCAAAACCTACCAGTGCGCTCCACAGGTGAGTTATTGCATTCTCAGAGGGTCTTAAAAGGGCAAACGTGATCATAGACAGGACAGCGTAACACGATTGTGTAATGCTGTGCTAACATGCTGTAGTTGTACTTAATACTCTTGTCATTACCCCTTATATAAATGTTTGATTACTGTAGAAATATGATGTTTTAATGGTGAAGTTTGCATCTTCTAACATGGAAAATATAAATGTAGTAGCTTACTTATGTGGGGCTGGGTTAAATAAACTGGCCCTTCTCAACTGCTCAGTACAGTACCTATTCTAGTTTTCATACTCACACACAGTCAATAATAATCTTTTTTTTTTTTTTTTTTTTTTTAAGATTACTTTTTGCATTTTAACCCTTCTTCAAAGATATGTCAGAATGTAGAGATAGGAGAAATTGGGAAGGGAACATGTTCCAAACGTCTTCGGCCAAAATGTTATATTTACATTGTGTGCATTTAAGCCCAGTGAGTCAGCTGGACACTTTAGACTGTCGTTTTGAATGGAGTACAAGATGCTTTGTTGTCCATACTAATTGCAAATTATTGTTGGGCTCAACTGTAATATACACCAAACATAAAATGAAGAATAATGAAGAATTATATAGATGGATGATTGGATTGAATGTCTTGTCATAGGCTTTAGCAGTCCATGGCAGTTTGTATTACTTTTCAGAGGGAATAGCCTAAAATTGTGGGAACTGGGGTATGATTGAACATCTTCAGTACTCTTTGTCATTTTCTCATATTTTCTTATATTTTACTGTCAGAAAGCTACCAGCATTTAGTGCTTGGAAGGTATTGAATTTTGCGCCTATTTCCAAAATTACAAGTGACCATGATTCCTGGTTTTTCAATTTTGCTTTTGCAGAAGTCATCTTCATTTGTTGTCATACCATAATTTTCACATTTGGCTTACCTCTCAAGAATGTCAAAGGGTAAAATACATCCGGTACTTACAAGGAAGCTTAACATATTGTCTAGGAACATATCCAAGTAATGAAAACTGTCCATGGCTTCAGTGAGCTTCCAGCAATCATCTTCTGTTTCAAATATGGTACTGTAGGTGTAGAATTTTGTCTACTTTCGTTATCAGTGAAACATTTTGTGCCTTGCTTTGAATAGAACCATGTAGCTCCCCATAAGTAGAGCAAAATGAGATTAACTTTAGGGAGATGATAACAGTATGACAAAGCTCAGCTCAGCACGTGTAGAACATGAAAAATTATAAAAACATTACATAATACACATATTTCTAAGAAAGAAACATTATTGCTGGGAAAAAAAAACCACCGATATGAATTTGTCATGCAACATTTGAAGAATTTTCTTGATTAGCATATCTGCTCTTTTAACAAAATTTACGTTGTCTGTTACAGTGATGTGTTTGTGTTGTATTTCAGAAACATAAGATCTTTTAAATTGATGCATGTAAATGCAGGGTGCAGTTTGGGTCAGGACTTCAGATGTGCAAAATCTGTAGTTTTCGTTAAGTTTTTATTATCTTCCTTTTTTTAAAATGATGGAATGTTACAATATCATACATGTATTTCTTTGCCCTCCAGACACAAGTTTAAAAGATGGACTCTTCCATGAATTCAAGAAGCATGGGAAAGTGACATCAGTGCAGATCCATGGGGCATCCGAGGACCGTTATGGTTTGGTGTTTTTTAGACAGCAAGAGGATCAAGAGAAAGCCCTCACAGTCTCCAAAGGAAAGCTGTTCTTTGGAATGCTCATTGAGGTCACTGCCTGGAATGGTCCGGGTATGTGATAAAGGATATAATGCAACATAGTGATTATTTTAAAGAACACTAATTACGTTCCAGTAGCATTTTTTGTGTGTAGATGATTTTATAATATGAAAATGATGATCTCTCCCCTCAGAAACTGAGAGTGAAAATGAGTTCAGGCCCCTGGATGGACGGATAGATGAGTTCCATCCCAAAGCCACAAGGACACTGTTTATAGGCAACCTTGAAAAGACCACCAGTTACCAGCAGCTCCTTGACATATTTCAGCGCTTTGGAGAAATTGTGGTATGTTTACCATCAGTGTTGGAGAAAGTTAATTTTGAGAGTAACCTGTGACTAAGTAACTCCTCCTAAGTAGTAACTAGTTATTTGACTTGGTTACTCTTTATTGAAAAATAACTCAAGTACTTTTAACTTACCAACAATAACAAGGATTTTAACAATATTATTTTGGTGATGTGATAACTGCTGTTGAGAAAAAGACTTGAGTGCTTTATAAAACGAAAAAGAAAAACTTTCATTTCAATTGAAACACCTTAGTCTGAGACTGACCAAACGTTTTCACTGTTTGTTCACAGCATATGCACAAGTAACGAGTGGGCCTGAGTTTAAATGAAGTGCTTTGAATAGATTTATTCTCGATTCTTAGAAAAATACTCTGGATCCAACAGAAGCGCAGCTTTCATTCTCAACCACACTAACAATAGACCTACTAGCCAATCAGAAGTAGGGCGGGGGTGGGACTTGGGTGTTGACAATCAGGCGCTCCATGTGCTACAGAGACACACTGCAACCCACAGGATGGACCACAGATTCATGAAGCCCGGGGAAGATAGTACAGGTGTCGATAAGGGCGTTAAGAATAAATGGTGCTGGGCTTGGATAGAGGAGAATGGGAGCAGTGTGGCAATAGATAGTTACAAGATAGTTAATAGGGTTATTTTCAAATAATGTTATATATGTTATATGATGATTACAAAATGAACTAACGCGTTAAGTTACTTGATACTACAAAAAAGTGTTTGATTGCTGTAAGTTATTACTGAGTTATTACTGGTAATCATGAAGTACTGTTCAAGTAAATGCATACATTTTACATTTGAGTGTGGCCTCTTAATTGCTCTGTATTTCTTCTCTTAGGACATTGACATCAAGAAAGTAAATGGTGTTCCCCAGTATGCCTTTGTGCAGTATTCTGATATTGCCAGCGTTTGCAAAGCCATAAAAAAGATGGATGGAGAGTATCTGGGGAGCAACAGACTAAAGGTAGTGTTAATGTAGCAAGCAATTATAACATTGTCATGATCTGCTTTAAAAAAATGTAATTCAGTCAGTGTATATGTCATCTAAATATAATTTCTGTCTTCCTCTTATAGCTTGGCTTTGGGAAAAGTATGCCAACAACGTGTGTTTGGCTAGATGGTCTGGCCTCCAACATAACAGAGCAATACCTCACACGACATTTCTGCCGCTATGGACATGTAGTCAAGGTTAATATTTTTCTCTGTTGCCACATGTATTACTGCCTCTGAATTTGATGGTGTTGTTAATTTGTCAAGGTACTAAACCTATTTATAACTTGTCCCATTTCAGGTTGTGTTTGATAGGTTGAAAGGAATGGCTCTCATCTTGTACAACAACACAGATTTTGCTCAGGCAGCTGTAAGGGAGACCAAAGGCTGGAAGATTGGTGGCAATAAAATAAAGGTAAAAAAAATAAAATAAAATTCTTGTTTATTAATCACATGTATTTTGCCCCTTTATTGATAATTTTTTCTCCTCTTTACAGGTTGATTTTGCCAGTCAAGAGAGTCAGATGGCATTTTACCGGTCTATGCAGTCTTCAGGGCAAGACATCAGAGACTTCTATGAAATTCCTCCTGAACGACGGTAGAATGGCCATTTTTTTTGCATGCAGTTAATTGAAATATCCACAATTAAAGATATTCTTAAAAACAAATCTAGAATTCTGTCAACTAATGAAATACCCCACTTAGACAATAATTTTGTAAAAATGCTGATTTGTGCAATATTCTTAAGACCAGCACATATTTATGAACTATTAAGGAAATTTGCAAAAACTGTCTGACATGGTTGGTTAGTCCACTATGATGAGTACAGCTGTACATTCATAAGATATGTATGATGTAATCCTTAGAATCCTTAGAAATAAAATTTTAAAGCATTGGAATGGATTGACCTAGTGGACACAGAATTAATTGCTTTTCTCTTCCAATTCCTCAAATTCCCCCTTTACAGAGAGGAGCGCAGACCCCCATACCATGAATTTACAGCAGAAAGGGCTTACTATGAGAATGTACGAACCCCTGGCCTCTATCCGGAAGATGCTCGAAGGGATTACCCTGCTCGCAGCAGAGACCGTTTCCCTGAACTGGAACATTATCAAGGGGATCACTTTGACCCACGATACCATGACGATCCTAGAGAGTACAGGGATTACAGAGACCCTTTTGAGCAAGACATTCGAAAATACACATACATTCAAAGGGAGCGTGAAAGAGAGAGAGAACGCTTTGAGGCTGACCGTAGTAGGTGGAGCCCCTCCCATCCACGGCGACCTATTACTCCCACAGTCTCACCTTCACCTTCTGAACGTGCCCCCAGAGACTCAGAACGGCGGGTTTACAGTCAGTCCTCTGAGCGAAGTGGTAGTGTGAGCTCACTCTCACCGCCACACTTTGACAAATCTGAAAAGACCCCATTGGAACATGGCTCAAAGGTTGAAAAAACTGATAAAAACAGTCAACCTGAGCGTGTGGCAGGTGCTGAAAAAACTAAGCGGGCAAAACGGAAAGAGAAAGTTGACAAAGACAAAGCTGAGAAGATTAAATCAAGGAAAGTGAAGGGGCAGTCCCCCTGTAACCCACCCCCTGAAACAGAGCTTGAAACTGGCTTTGATGGAGGGTCTGGAAGGGTAAAGGGATCAGACCAAGATGCACATGAGAGACAGAAATATAAGGGGGACAGTGATCCTTTAACAGGAAGTCAGATGTCAACTGCTCACCATGACATGCTAAAAAATGAGAGGTCTGAAATAGGAAAAGGTGATAATTCAGACTTGGATGGAAAAAATCGACCTAAGAAACATCTCAAGTCTGATATTGGAAATGATGGGAAAGACTCCTCAGTGGATTCTGATCGCCTTGCTGCAAGAAAAAGGCGCTTTGCAGATGCTAGTGGTAAAACTATTCGACAGAAGAGGAGTAGGCTTGAGGAGGAAGATGGTAATCAACCCTCAGACTTTGGTGGTAGCTCTGCTTATTTGAAAGAAATGGATACTGACAGGCAACAGAAAGACTCTCAGCGTAGAGACTCAAGGTTCAAAACTGAAAAACCTAGCACTCAGAAGGATAGTCAAGATGAGCTGAGAGGACAAAGAGAAAAATCTGATGGGTCTTTGGACCTGTTGGAAACAAAACGACATGCGGGGCACAATTCATCCAGAAGATTTTCACATGAGGGGAATACAGACCAAGGTAGTTCCAGAGATCAAGAACAACATGGTATTTTCAAATACGGTGCTGCTGATATTGATAGAGGTGCTAAGGACAGGGAAGACCATGTGGACATTGATCTCTCTCAGAGTTACCGCAAGCAAATGGAACAAAACAGAAGGCTCCACCAGCAACAGCAGCAGGAGTCTGACAAACCTGAGAAACCTGGAAGTCCCCAAGGAAGTGAAACGGAGGATTTTGAACACCGCAGTCTTGTCCATGAAGTGGGCAAACCACCTGAAGATGTCACAGATAATTTCCCATCTCATAAACTCAAGAAACTAGATCAATTTGACACTGATCCAGGAGTCAAGAGGGAACGGGTCTACAGGAGCTTTAGACAAAAAAGTGAGGATCCTGACTGGAACAACACTTCTCCAGGACATCAGCATTTCTCTCACCATGTAGATGAGGACTTTGTGGATCCTTCTCTTCAGAAAGAGTTCAGTAGAAATGATGACAAAATTCACTCAGATGTGGAGCTGTCAGTCAAACGAACACATAACACACAGATAAGCAAGTCAAACACTGCTTTACTTGGTGGTGAGGAAGAGCAACAAAAACGATGGGAAAGTAGAGTCAAACAAGACTTGTTACCTGACCTAAACTTCTCCAGAAGTCTAAGTAAAAACATTCACATTCGCAAGCGTTTGGAATATGGCATTTGGCATGACCTGGAACCTGGTGAGGTACGATCAGACTCTGAGGAGGACAGAGAGACCAAACCCCATTCTCCTATGCCCTCTACATCTATGCCTTTTGCTGAGAGACAAAGAGGTGACAGGTTTTCAGACCCCAAATTAGCCAACCTTGAGAGGAACAAATTCTACTCCTTTGCACTTGACCAGACTATTACGCCGGATACAAAGGCTCTGCTCGAACGTGCAAAATCCCTCTCATCCTCTAGAGAAGAAAACTGGTCATTCTTAGACTGTGATTCTCACTTTGCAAGTTTTCGCAACAGAAAAGATACTGAGAAGGTAGAATCAACACCACGGCCTACACCCTCCTGGTATATGAAAAAGAAAAAGATTCGAAGTGGATCTGAAGACAAATTAGATGACAGCAAAGAGGAGCCCAAGCCAGAAGAACAGGAACACAGGGAGCTCTTTGCCTCTCGCTTCCTTCACAGCTCCATATTTGAACAGGACTCAAGACGGCTTCAGCACCTGGAACGCAAGCACGAAGAGCCGGAGCATTCACAAACCCAGCAAACTGGTCAGCAAGGGACAACAGATGGCCAACTTGACTCTGAGCCAGGAGTGCTTTTCCATAGTCGTTTTTTGGAGCTTACACGGCTGCAGCAACAAAAGGGGAAAGACCAGTTGGTACAAGAATCAAAAGGATACACAATACTGACTGGTGAGAATAAAGTTGAAAAAGTGCCTGAACAAGACCAACAGGCTTTGCAATCACCTAGCACCACAGAACCTGCCATGGAGCCAGAAATTAAGCCCATTAGCCCTGCTGAGGAGCTGATTTCTGAACCCCAACTAATACCCACTTTTGTTGCCCAACCTGCACACAAGGAATTGTCTCCCAGAGAGGACAAAGGTGTTGTGTTGTATGCATCTGCTGACCCACTGCTTGCTGTGTCTCTGATAAAGGAAGAGGTTAAAGAAAATGAGCATCTTGAGACACCAACTGATGGTGACCCTGTATCTTTACCAGCTTCAGGTAAACTATCCCCATTTGAAGGAAAATCAGATAACACTGCTGAGGATGTAAAACCTTTGAACACAGAACAGCATTGCCACAGTGATACTCATGACGAGTTTGTCAGCAGTTCAGAAGCAGAGCTAGATCCTGAGACAACCCAGCCAGCACTGCCTGAAGCCACAAGTCCCATACCACCCAGTCTTGTAGAAGAGACGGATGGCTTAAAGAAAGAGGCCCATTACACTTGCAGAGCAGTGACAGAACCTGAAGTAGAAAAGAAACTTGAAGTCAATAAGGTGCAAGTGTCTGTAGACAATGACACTAATGAGGAGCCAGCTTCACTTCACAAAGAACAGAGAGCAAAAGAATTGAAGAATAAGAAATATAAACAAACCCCTGCTCAAACTGCTCCAGTTACTCTTATTTCTGCCTCTGGTTCTGAGAAACAAGCCACACGTAAGAGTGAGCGCATTGATAAAGAGAAATTGAAACGTGGGTCATCTCCAAGAGCTGAATCTTTAAAAGCAACTTCAGATTCCAAGTCCACAGGAAAATCTCCTATTCATGGACCTGATTCTGATAATATCTCAGAGCAGAGCATATCAGTGGGCAGAGCAAGACGAAGAAATGTCAAATCTGTGTATGCCACCCCAGTTGAAGATGATGCTTCAACACGGACTGGAAAGGAAATTACTGAGTCGCCACGCTCTGCACGAAAGCGTGGTGATAAAGATGCAGCCTTACAACAAAATATGGAACAGGAGTCACCTGCTCCAGTCCCGTCTTCAAGACGAGGCCGCCCTCCTAAAAATCGCCGACAGGTTGAAGATAGTTCAGTTAAGGCAGATAAATCAAAAATTGACTCTAAAGACATGGACACAAATGAATCAGAGAGTGGTGAAAAAATCCCGAGAGCAGTGAAAGGAAAACATGCTCCTTATATCCCAAAGGGCTCATCAAATCAAGCCTCCTTGGCCACAGGTACTGGACCATCTAGGAGGGGGGATAAAACTGAGCTGCCTGAGGATGATGATCAAGAAGTGGACCCTACAGATGAAGATAGCTTAGCTTTGCAGGATTCGTCAAGTTCATGTAAAGATCCCTCAATAAAAATTGAGCCCAAGAAAGAAGAGAGAGACAAACATGGAAGAGAACTGGGCAGAGACAAACATGTACTCACTGACAAAGATTGTGAAAGTAAATCAAATGGGAAAGAGATAGATTCCCCTGTCTTAGAAGAGAAACCCTCTTCAGAGAAAGACAAAATTGTCAGAGGAAAAACCAAAGTGACACGGACTCACAAGTCACCTGTCCTTAGGGACCTCAAAATCAGACTGAATGTCACAGAGGTGAAAGATCTGCTTCAGTTAGGGGATGATGAGCTTGGGAACCAAGATGACTGCTCGAAAAAGGCCAGATCTGGTGAACACACAGATCAGATTTTGGAGTCTAATAGTGGTAAAACAGTGGGCTCTAGCAGTGAAGATAAGGAGGAAGCTGCTCTGGAAAAAAAGTCACCACTGGATACGTCAAAAAAAATGCTGTCTCAAGAGCTGGAATTAGTGCAGGCTGTGGAGAACATTGCTAAATTTACAGACCCAGCCTTGCCAACAGAGCCCCCAACTCCAGCTGTCCCAGAAACTGAGATAAAATGTGACACAGAGGAAGAAAAACCATCTAATCCTGCAAGTGAGACAGAGCTTATGGCGGCTATTGATTCTATTACTGCTGATGATGTAACTGTATCATTACCCCAAACAGATCCAGTGATTAGTACAGACCTGGATTCCGAACCAGAGATGCCAGCCTTCATTCAGCCAGAGAAGGAAGATGAACCAGAAACAGATACATCCACTATACCTGAGGAGCCAGTTTTTCCAACCACACCCAAGAAAGGCGCCAAGGGAAGACCTAAAACAATTAAACGTTCTAAAACCCCAAAACCAGTAAAAAAAGACTTAAAGGAAAGACAGTCACTACCAGAGGAATCCACAGATCCTTCGTCAATTGGCACCCCTTCCAATATAAAGATTGCTTCAGAGATGGCTCCATCAGCAGCAGCAGCTGCTGTCATTACTGCGGCTACATGGAAGGCAGAACCTGAGCGTATAGCTGCTAAGGTTACAGATGTAAACATGGAATCAGAATCATCTTCTGAAGAGCAACTTCAGAATCTTAAGTCTGTCTGCCCCCAGTCTAAGAGTCCAACCTCTTCAAAGCCTCAGCAGCTACCGCCTGAGTGTATTTCGCCTTCCCTGTCTCCACCTCCTAACCGGCCAAATATCAGGCCCATTCAACCAAGTAGAATTCCTGTTTCCCCACCAGATTGGCTTAGTCAGTCTAAAGACACAGGAGTCCCCTCTTCACCTGTTTTACCAGTGCCACCATCAGAAAACCCATCTTCAACCCCTGACACTGAAAACATGGACAATGATCATGGTACCAGTGACTTGAGGCGGATTCTTATGAAACACAAGAATGTTTCACTGCCAGGCAGTAGTTCTGTTCCCAGTAGTCTACCCATCCCTCGAGATCAGCACCCAACTGAAAGTAATACACCATCAGCTGTTGTGCCAAATAGATCACCACTACCTGATAATAGAGTGCCAACTCATCCAGGTCCACCTATTTCTCGACCTCCAGCCTCACTACCATCTCCTGAGACAAAGTCTGTCATCTCTGTTATTGCATCCACTGCAACCTCTGTTATCAGTCGTGTTTGCAACCCTCCTGATTCTGAGGAGAAAGTGAACATTAATATTGGAAACCCCTGTGTGGATATGGCTCTTCCCAAACAGACATACAGGCCTAGCATAGATGATAGTGGATCATATCATGGGCCATCCGTTGGAGAAGAGGGTGGGAGTACTGGGCGCTTCATTGTTGAGAGCCCCACTCTTAGTACTGGATCCAGTCCAGGTCTGAGGGTAAATACCTCAGAAGGAGTGGTAGTACTGAGCCACTCAGGTCAGAAAATTGAGGGACCACAGCGGATTAGCGCAAAAATAAGCCAGATCCCACAAGCAACAGCAGGTGACATGGAATCTCAGCAGTTGGTATCCATGCCCCAGATAAAACAGGAGATGTATACTCACTCTCAGTCAGGTGCTCAAAAGGGGCCTCCCTCACAGACAGACCACGGGCATCCTGGTAAGCCACAGTTGGCTTCATCTTCCATTAAACAAGAAGGCACAACTTTGGAAAAGATGGAATCTCCTTACCAGTCTGGGCTTCAAGGAGTAGTGAAGCGTCATTCACAGGGAGTTGGTAACCAGCAAGTAATGAGTTACCATCATTCAGAGTACATGATTATGAAGCATCAAAAGAAAGTGGAGGGTGCTGAACCTCACAGTGCAGATGGTACTAAACCATCTTGGACCTCTGCCATAAGTCCTGCAATAAGCCCTCACCTGCCATCTCCACCTGGCAACCATGTAGGTTTTGTTACAACTGCTGGTGACAGAGCTCCTTCACATCTCAGTGGGACCAAACAGGAGCCACGTTCCCCCCGCAAGTCAGGTTATCCACACTCTCCATTTGCCAAAGTGTCCTCACCAATCGGCTCCTCATCCCCTAAAGGCATCCCTGTGATGTTGCCCTCTGGCCTTCCTGCCATGCAGCAGTACGTAACTGGTGTGCATCATGCAGAACAGTCAGTTATCATGCCTCCCCACAGTGCTCATGGTGGCTTAGGGCGAATGTCTCCTCACCGTGTTACTCAAACAATTCCAATGGGACACCTTGTTCAAGGAGATGTTAGGGTCAATACTCCACCTCTCTCTGGGATGACTTTTGGGATGCATAGTGAGTCTCTTGCCTCTCCCTGGTCTGGTCCCACCTCACCTCAAGCTGTTGGCAGAGACATGGTTCTCAAGGTCAACCCCAGTTCTGTAAGGAGCCATGATGGAGAACAGGATGATGCTAGACGCTTCCATCAGACTGGGCGACAGTCTACAACACAGTTGAAGCCAGAGACTATGCAGTCGGATCCCCGTGGGTCTCTGCGTAGTGGCATCCAGTTGGACACATACATGACACAGAGAGAGATGCGTGCACTCTTGCACCAACAGGGTGAACGACCAGCCCCAGACCCACACACTGGACACAGTCAAGAGGCGCTTCCCTCCTCTTCAGCGTCGTCTAGCATCCCTTTATCCGTGTCTCCAAGGGCACACGTGTTGGCTAAAGGTGTGTCTGAAAAGGACATTACGAAGCCACTGGAGGCAAAGAGGCCACATTCTCCTCTTAATAAGGATGGAATGTTGGGCATTCGACCATCTGGGTCAGCTATGGCCTCTCCACAGCGAGTTCAGCTAATGGCACCAGGACCTAGTGGTTCCTTCCCAGAGTATTCAGGGATGTATTCAAATCAAAGAGGCATCCATTCTCAAATGACAGAGACATCTCCTGGACTTAACCAACCACCGCTGAACATCACACCAGCCATGGTAAGTTTATACACAATATTTATTTGTCTGAATGTTTCAAAAGGCATTTGTAAATAACACAAGATTACAATACATTTTCTTGGATCCTTAGGGTGCAGATCTCCAAGCAAAAACTGATGGCAAGATGACACAACCTGTCAACATGGTGCAGCTGCTCACAGTAAGACGGCATTCTTCAAGAAATAGGGGACAGTTTATATAGTGATTTGGCTTTAGAGACAATTTAGAGACATGACTGATTTTTTTTTTTCCCCAATTTGTTTTTGTCCATTTAAACAGAAATATCCGATTGTGTGGCAAGGCCTGCTCGCACTGAAGAATGACACAGCTGCAGTGCAGCTGCATTTTGTCTGTGGCAACAAAGCCTTGGCTCATCGATCACTGCCCCTACAAGAAGGAGGTGCATTGCTTCGAATTGTCCAGAGAATGAGACTTGAGGCCTCTCAACTGGATAGTGTAGCAAGAAGAATGACGGTACATTTCTTTTTCCTGTACATCATTATTATGTTTCTGTTTTTTGTGACAGTGAATATGATATTGATTAAATTTGTAATGTCCGCTTACACATTTTCCTTTATGTTCAGGGGGACACAGAGTTTTGTCTTCTCTTGGCTCTGCCATGTGGACGAGACCAAGATGATGTCCTAAACCAGACGCAGGCTCTTAAGGCTGCTTTCATCAACTACTTGCAGGCCAAGTTGGCTGCGGGTATCATCAATATCCCCAACCCAGGCTCTAATCAGGTGAGACATGATTGTTCTCATATGGACCTTACTCTCTGTTCTCTTATGACCTTTGTACATAAGTCAAAACTTGCACAAATTAAAATGAATATCGCCTTAAATATGATCAACTGTAAGTCATCTTCAAAACTAGATTTCTGATCTCCAAAGCAGGATGTGTTTGGCAGATTTTTATTGCCTATCTGAAGTGAGAGAAATGACCAAATGTTGGGTCTCCTTAAGTTCATCTATCTAATTGCTCTTATTCTTTGTCTCTCTAGCCTGCCTATGTGCTACAGATTTTCCCACCGTGTGAATTTTCGGAAAGCCACTTATCCCAGCTAGCTCCTGACCTCCTCAACCGGATCTCCAGTATCTCACCCCACCTCATGATTGTCATCACCTCTGTGTAACCTTCATGGCTGGGAGCCACTTCATCGGTGGACGTTCTCAATGATGAGCCTCAGGAAAAGAGAGGAATATGAGAATTAGTTTTTTCCTGGACACAATGGGAATGTGTAGGAAATCCTCAATCAAAACTTTTTTTCCCCATATCAGTCTTTTTCCCCCTTTTTTTTTTGTCACTCCTGTCTGGTATTTTTGTCCTTCTCAAAAGAACTCAGGGATGGACCAAACCAGAGCTCTGTGCAGTCTTATTTGACCATTTCTCTGCTGTATTTGTATTTATTGGGGAGTATAATTTTAATGTCCGGAGAAACTCCGAAGAAAAAATTCAGGAAGTTTGATGAACAAGAAGAATGAGTGACTAACTGGGTGGCCTTTTTCTTTCATCTGTCTTTTAATGATTGTCATATTTAGTTCTTCACAAGAAAGGATCATAGCAGCTGTTGTACTGCAATGGCTCAACAGACATTTCAACATGTAATTTTAAGTAATTGTGTACAGACTTCTTTGCCCTGCCTTTCCTTTAGAGGAGGAAGAATTAACTTCTAAAACTACATGGCCCTGTAGAGAGGACCGTGTCTGTTAACAGCTCCTTTAATTCCACCAACTCTGCTCATTCTCACACACTACTGAAGCAGATAAAGCTCTTGCACCTGCCTTTGCATTGAACATTGCAGTGTGATTTGGGAGTTTTGGAATACTGGACTTTGTAAATATTTTAAATATTTAAACTCTGACAATGGAACTCGGACAACTTGACAGAGACGTAAACATGGACACGTGGAACGCAAAGTGTGGAAAATTCAGATGGATATCCTTGATTTTTGGGGTGTAAATACTTGTAACAGCAGATTGGCAAACTCCACTGTGGAGTCTGCTGATGGCACTTCACATTTTGTAACTCAAATAAAAAAAAAAAAACAATCCAGAAAACTTGAATATTAAAGTCATAATCTTTTATTTCATGTATAATGATTATTCATTTTTGGAAAGGAGTGGAAAGTGATGCTTAAAATTTTATTATGAGTATTACAAAACTTCATCTCAGGAGAAGTGAGGTCCACACCCATTTTTGGTAAAATATAACTATTGGTATCGTGCTTCTCAAAACAATGTTAAGATATACTGTTTATTTAAAACTTGGATAAACATGACTTTGGTTTGCACATCAGACAATAATGACTTTCTATTGTTGCAGACTGGGGTATGTTGAGATGTCAACAGCTACTGATGATTTCTGTGGTCATGTACCAACAGAAAGCAACGTGTTAACTGAAAAAAGTGATGGACCTATACAGTATTTACACAAACATGAATGGAACCGTGTGCAGGAACAAATCCTAAATATTTTCACATCCAACTAATTAATGGTCATGTAAATTGGAAACTAAAGGATTTGGTGTTTGAACTGAACAGTAATTACATAACGTTTGTGTATCTATCAAGTTTAAAATGTAAAAGTGTTTGATACCTCAGTATATAAAATGCTTATGACAGCTTTAATGTTAGCATTGAACATTTAAGCATACATTTAAAAAGTCAGTCCAATATAAAAGTAAGAAATTACTGACCAATCACACCTACAGAAAAAGGTGAAACGCCTGTAATGTAACATACCAAATGATAAAATCACCAATAACAAAACAACTGTTAGGGATATTATCCCAGTAAGTAATCCTACCAGTATGTTTTTTTTTCTGACAGAAGTGGATCTCTGGTGGTCAGTTGTTTTACATGGTAGTGCATTCATAGATAATGGTGGTGTTTCCACATGAATGTTCCACTGGACTGGATCTTACAAGCAACAGTATTTTATATCCTTATAAATTTTATCTCCTGCCATACAAAAAAAAAAAAAAAAGTTTATCTCACTCAGGTTATACCTCAAAGGAAAAGGCATCATTCATGTGTTCCATGCACTGTCTGTGGCTTAAACATCAAACTATTTATGCTGCAGTTCCACCTGCTAGTGTTTTAAATCTACACTGGAGCCAAACAGCGCCACCAGCTGGTCTTCATATTGAGAGATGTTCCTCTTCATGAGCTCCTTGCAGGGGCCTAGCAAACGTTCAAAGGCCTGGATGTCTATTACTGTGTGAGAGAGCGACAAGGAGGAATGAGTAAATTAAGATTAAGTTAATCCATTGCAGCTTCATGTTTAATTTTTCTATTACGCAGATTAGTAAGTTAAGCAAACATGTAATTTTCAAGTCAAGTTCAAAAGTCAGGGCTATAAAAAGTAGATTGGGCTTAGGGTTACGATGGGCTGTGCATTCCCTTTCTACATGGGTGAAGTCACCGTATGAGCTTTGTGTGATGATTGTCAATTTCATTCTACAAACTAAAACAAAACAACAAAAATAAAATAGCATCACAGATTTTGAAACACTTAAACCAGTCACACAGCACCGACTACTATACTAGTTTAGGGAACTTTAACTTCACTCATTCATCTGAGTGGCACACACATGCAGTTAAAGTCTCAGTTGCCTCAAGGCTGCTGTTTGTTCCCAGTCATTTAAAGTAATTTAACTAGAATTAATATGGGGAATCGATGGGTTATAGCCTCACCATTAAAATGTTTGGTCATGCAGATGAGTGATCACTAACTGCTCTTTTCCAGCCAGGTTGCACATGTAGATGTGTAGACCAGCCTGGACTAGTACTTTTTTAAAAGGTGAAAATCAGAAACTGAATGTGGACGAAAGACATAAGACGGTGAGGGGACATCATACCCAGGCATTTAGTTTCTCCGACAGCATAAACTGATGCTGCACGTGGTTTGTTGGTTACCAGCGCCAGCTCCCCAAAGTACTGTCCTCTGGTGCAGCGAGCAACCTCAACCTCTGTGTTACCCTCCTGCCCGGCCTTTGTCTGTCATGGATTAAATTACAATCATAATAATAATTAAATAACAGAACCAATGAAGAGCAGCACCACAAGATACCAGGCAAAAAACTAACATCTTACAGGCACCTATAGTGACTAAACTAAACTAAAAGTTCATAGATAAGACTGAGTGATGAATAAAATCATTTTTATTTTACAGGTTGACTGAGAGTTGACTTACTTTGCTTTTTATCATAATCTTGACCTCTCCTGACTCCACAATGTAGAAACAATCAGCCATCTCGCCCTGTGAGTGCAGAAGCACAGAAGCATCATGTTTTTGATTAGTCCTTGTTCTGGCAGCTAAAGATGAAGTTAGAAATGTTCCAGTGCTCTACCTGCATGATTATGCGCTCCCCATCTTCAAACGCTTTTGCTCCTAATACATCGACAATCTTCATCCTCTCAGAAAGCTTGTGAAGAGGACAATTAGAATTAGAAACAATTAGAAACATGGTGTCAAAAAATAGTTTTTTTAACTTAAAAAATGGCAGAATTACATGGCATATCAATGTTACCATGTCCATATATCATGTTACACAGATCAGATGAGGGGTGATAGAGACAGAGATATAAACTATTTCTATTTATTATTTGTATTTTGAATTACTTTAAAAAAAAAAGAGAGAAAAAAATCATACCTCCAGACACTTAAGAAGAGGAACACACTCAATGAAAGCCTCATACATCCGCCTCTTCTTTGCGTTATTCCTCACAATAAGTCTGTGGAAAGTGGCTCGATCCTGAGAGAGACCCACTCAGTTAGTTTTGTTTTGTTTTTTTTCCCCCCAACATTGATTTCAGTTTTACTTTTGTCTTATTTTCAGAATCTTTTCAATTTAGTTTCTCCAAAATGATTCACGAGTTTCAATCTTATAGCGTCAATGCTTCTGCACTAACACTATAGTAATAAATATATTTCATCCATGCTTCAGATACTTCATGATATAAAAGAGCAGTGAAACCTGAGACCCTCTGTCTGACTCACCAAGCCCCACAGGGCACCTTCCTCCGTTGCAATGATTGTTGCAGCTCGTGGGGTGTTGTACATGAGCGCCAGCTCACCAAAACTACCCTTATTATCATACTTTCCAACACACACACTCACTCCATCCTTCTGCACAAAAATATCATACACACCCCTGGAAATGATGGGAGACAGAGAGGTGAAATACTCAAGGAGAGGAGAGGGCATCACAGAACTGAGATTACAGTTTCTATTTTGAAATTATGAGCACAGTCGCTCACTCACGCACTTCTCTATGACATAGAAATTGTCTCCGTCGTCCCCTTGGTCTATGATGTGCTCCTCAGGTTTGACCAGCACCTCAAACATGCCATCCAAAACCTCGGAGAACTGCTCCTGGACATCACAGTTACATGAGTCAACACACTGCATCTGTGTATTTTTGGACCAATGCTAAAAATGAACATAGTTATACTTTACTGAGGCTACGTTTAGACAACCAGTATAAAGTGACCTAGATCTGATGTTTTTCTGTTTTGGGTTCTGCTCGAGGTTTTCTCCCGGTTAAAATGTTCTTTTTCTCCTCACTGCTGTTGCCATGGAGAAGATTTTGGTTCATGGGATGAGCCAACATTTTAGTCTCTGTAAAGTGCCTGGAGTGAAAAAACACAATGAATCTGAATTATTTTTTGTGATTTGGCCCAGTTTGATATGTGCTCCTCAATCAGATACAAATCTGATTCCTGCTGATGTGACCACCTGTGTGAACACTCAGAGGAGAATTCATGTGGTTTCTCTCCCACTGAGCATGCTCACATTTCTGTCAGTGTCATCATTCATTGATTTTCAGACAAAGTAAAATATGGAGGGCAGGCAGACAGGGGGATGCAAATTTAACATGGCAGGATGCTTCAGTCAAAGCCCTTTTTATTATTTCATTAATTGTGATGATGGACTGTTGTTTAGATCAGATCTGAGGGGAAAAAAAAACAGAATGGGGTCACTGTGAACCGCTGTGTGAACGCAGCCTCAGAGTTGCCCAGGCTGATGGTGCCTCCTCGTAAACGAATCACTGAAAACGCTCACGCAAACTGCTTGGTACCTGGTCCAAGGTTTTAAACAGCAAGATGTCTCTGCAGGCGTCTTGAAGTCTCCTCCGTTGTTCATCTGTCTTGGGGTGCACAACACGAGGCTCCGAGTCATCGTCCTCATCATCATCTGGGTTATAAGCCTCTGCACAAACTGCAGCAGCACAAACACAATAAAACAGTGAACCATGACACATGAACATGATTTGGTATTCATCATACGTAGTGTTCCAGTTACTGACCTGACACTCTGCGGCTGTATTTACAGGCAGTGGATTCTGCAGAGGCGAGAGTGGAGTGTCCGTATTTAAAAAAAAAAAAAAAAAAAAAAAAAAAACGTACAGAAGTCAATACCACTTATGATTATGATGTGATTGGAATCTGCGAGCCTATCATGCATCAAACTCAGCTGTGAGCATTGGCATTATTGCTATATTTTTTTTCTACATACGTGCTCCTGTGGCTCAGTGAATTGAGTGCAGCTCTGACTCTATCTGGGTTAGAGGCCTGATTCCCCCTGGAGCAACTAATGCTAAAAATGTAAGTACTTGTGGTACCACAAAACACTTTGGACAAACCCAGCAACAAAACGGCAGATGCTACTGATACATTTCTGAGTGTTGCAGGGAAGAAACAGATGTTTAGGAAAAATGAGAGAATATGTGTGACACAGAATGCAGTTTGCATCCGCTGACCTCTAAACGGTTACAGAGAGAGGACAATTAAAGGAAGCAATGATAAACACACACAACTGCTGTGAAAACTGTGGAATGTTACTCACTGAAAATCTCCTCCTCTTCCTCCTCATCATTATCTTTCGCGGTCTTACTTGAAGGCGTATCAAATGAAACCCCTTTCCTTGCAGATTTAATGGTGTGTTTTTTCACATGTTGCTTTCTTTGGTTCTCTTGAAGATGTGCAAAATGTTGCACGGCAAATTCAACCAAGTTTGGTGGCCTGCGGCGAAGCACCTCCACAGTGTAACCTTGCAACAGCTCTTTCAAACCCACCGGTATCTCAACGCTACCCATCATTCAGTGTTGGAGGCCAGACCTGTTTCCAAACATTCAAACAATTTTCAAACAAAGGACTAAGTCTAGAGTGTAACTGCGTCAAAAAACGCCTACAACTTCAGGAGACGGATTTCTACATCAAAACTGTCAGCCATTCTGAAAATACTGACATCTGCTTGGTTGTTGAATCTAGGTCTAGGACAATTACTAGAAATTCAACTAGAGCTACAACTAACAAATACTTTTGATTAATAAATTAATCTGTCGATTATTTTATCAATTAATCTAATAGTGGTTGTCAGAAAATGGTGGAAAATGTTTATCACAATTTCCCACAGCCCAGCCAACAGTCCACAACCCAAAGATATTTAGTTTACTTAGATTACTTTCATAGATGACAAAAAAAAAAAAAAAAAAAAAAACAGAAAATATTCACATTTGAGAAGCTGGAATCAGTAAATTTGTACATTTTCTACTTTAAAATGACTCAAGACAATCATTTTCAAAGTAGCTGGCGATGAACTTAACACTTGGGAACTATTCAAACATTTACTAATCGCTGTAATCAGCTCTAAAGCCAACTAATAATTACTGAAACACTGAACTTCAGCTATTACACAAATAAAAACAATAAAAACAACATATGCCTACCAAGTGTAGCTGACTTTTGATCATGTACGTCCCACAGATTTGATAAATGTGCTACTGCCTAGATTGCTTGTCCCAGAAGCAAACTGTCCCCTCCTCCTGTCCCATTCCCTCCCACATTCAGCAAGTCATTGATTTCTTTATTTGGAGCAGCCCATTGGAAAGTATTGACCAGGACTTTTCACATCAAACATAATTAAAGGCTGTCTAATGCATTAAGCCTTAGAGCTTGATTTGGCAAAGCAAAAGCTATGTGAGAACTTCATTATCGTAAAACGGAGGATTTTTCTTCTGTATATCCTGAAAGCTGATCTGTTGTTTACTGCAGAAGCGACAGACTATATAAGACAGATCTGTTAGGGGGGAAAAAAAGGAAAAAAGTGCACCAGATAATGTGATTTCCAAATACAGATTCTGCATTTTATTTATATACATGCTGACATTCACAGACTTGATCCCCTACTGAATCAGCTTGTCTATAACTAGGCTCTTAGCATTTCTTTCATATTAAACAGATAAAATGTGATGTGACGTTATCTGATAACTGGATCACTGAGTGGAATGTGATCATACAGGGAGCAGAGAATCTGAAAGGCATTTATTGCTGAGACTGAACACACACAGTACAAGAAAATGCACCTTTTCCCTGATATGCTCCCCTGCTCGCACATAGCAAAGGTAAGGCACATGATCAGTTTACCCCTATTATGATAAAAATTATACAAAGAAAAGAGAAAAGAAAAAAAAAACAATAAAACGAAGTGAATGAGGACAATCATGGCTATGTGTGAGTACTGGCTTACAGTAGGTAGGCTGTACAGGATCGTCTCTGCAGAGAGCCCTTAGCCTCTGTGCAGGTCTCAGTGATCAATGTGCTCTGTAGTACCATAAGTCTCTCAAAGACAAATGAGCACACTGGTGGGAATTGGTGTGTTAGGATCTGTGGACATTTATGGCGATGGGTGTGTGTGTGTGTGTGTGGACACTCTGCTGTCTTGTTGACGTTCTGCCCCTGGGAGCTGGACGCAGGGCGGCACCAAGCCTTCATCACAGGTTTGGCGCTAACCAGTTCAGTGCCTTCATGGCAACCTCGAATCCTAGGAAGCACGCCTAAAGAGAGAAACGAGACGTGTTTCAAAAACTGCAATGTGAAATTTATCGTTTGTCCAAAGCAAAGCTGCATCAGCAATACTTGTGAATTCATTTCTATCAACATTTATTTGTGTCTTTTGTTGGCCTGCAAAGCTTTTTTTTTTTTGGTGAACCCATGTTTTTGAAAGCATTTCATTAGTAAATTTGACCTGAAATAACCAGGGTCGGATTTGAGTTTTAGAATTGTCAAACAGTTGAAATTCACTGACAAAAGTCAAGAGAAAAATTTACATTGTTTCTTCAATTTGAAATTGGTGATGTACTTTGATCCCACCCACATTTTCAATGGAGCAAAACTACTACTCAGAATGAATGTGGTGGGACGATGAAAAATAAATCTTGGGGTTCAAAGGAAAATTATGCAATTTCACAGGAGGATGAATGGCACCAAGTTCTCAAAATAATAGAACTTTCAAATGCATAAGGACTCTTTTATCTCATCATGACCCAAAATATAAGAGCATTTTGCTGCACTATGTATGCTTTTATGAAAATTTGACATCAAAACATAAAGTTTCAGTATTGGCATTTAACAGTGTTAAAATCATTCTATGCGCTATTCGTCTTGGCATGAACCCGAGAGGTTTTTATCCTTCCTTAGCTTCATCCTTAACATTAGTAAACAAAGTGGTGTGCAATACAATTTCAAACTGCATAGTCTGCCTTTAAGGTCTAAAAATATACATGTCAGGTCAAGCTTTGCTTATGCATTTATTCATTTTCCAAACTGCTTATCTGTAAAGGTTGCAGGGAGCAAGCTTTGCTCTTCTGTCTTAAATTTCAAATTTCTTAAAATGTTCCTTTTCCCTTTACAGCACTGTGTGCATAAAGGTGCCTACAATGAACAATCCAGTTTAATGGTACTAGAGTTTGAACTTTGTCCATTACCAGCCTCATACTGCAGAATTACTCATGACAGGATTTCAACACTGAGCCTGTGCATGTTTTGATTTACTGTCTGTTCACAGCTAACAAATTTTAACAGCTGACACGCCGACACGGTGCATACCAAATTCATGACTGATTCTTCTTCATCCTCCAGACCAACCAAAACAGAGTGCACTCACCGCGTTGGCGGGGAAAGCTCTAAGCATGACGGCATTGAACCCTTTGTACAGAGAGGTCACGCCCTCCTCCCGAATCAGCTCACGCAGAACGTCCCGAAAACCATTTGGATACTTTCCCTCAGGAGCTGTGGGGAAAACATTCAGAACATTCAGGAAATGCTGTGCAATGGATTATGGCCATCTTTACCCAGATACATAAAATCACCCTAGTGAGCTATTTCAGTGTCCATATATTATATGAATTATATGAATTGTTTTTCACTGCACAATTGAGTCGAATTTTGAGATTTGTTATTTGCTTGCAATACAACTCTCAGTTGAAACATTTTTCTTGTGCATTTTCATGTACAAGATGTTGTTCCAGCCTCGATAAACTGTGGAATCTAGAGGCGAACCTGTTTGGAAACGAGACTTGAGGACGTCGGGTGGAATTGCCACGGCCCAGTTAAAGATCCCAGCCATTCCTCCAGCAAACAGCACGCTGGGCACACTGAGCTCACTGGGGCTGTGTGGAGAGTGAACAGGTGGCAACGGATTTAAAGTAATGATTCTAGAAAATTAAATAATTTCACAGCATGATGAATAATTGCAAATAGTTAGTAGAAAAATAACCATAAAACATTCACCTCTTTCCGGCTGGCGTGAGGCTGTTCTTCAGCCATTCATAGGTCATGAAGTACATCCCGCTTGCTGGCACATCTGCATTTCACAACAAGACGCACCATGATCACCACCATGTGTTACACATTACCACTTAGACTGATTAATTAAACAATGGGAATGCATTACTGTTTACACACCAATCAGTGAGAAGCACAATCTAAGCTTTATTACACAGAAATAGATTACATGCAACATATGTTACTATTCGCCTGTCAAAAGACGTTCATTTTAATTTATTAATTTATTTGAACCGTGCTCGTTTTGGCTATGCAAACTTCAAAGTAGGACTTAGGAGGCTGAGAACAGAAACATCACCTTTTCTCAATTTTATTAACACTCAGAATGCAGGATCTTTTACACATGTAATGTTCATATAATATTTCTATACATATTTAAAGTGTGTCTATATACTATGTTCACATAAATGAGTGATATTAATGTGAACTCTAATAAGATGATTTACTCTTAGAGCACACACACACACACACACACACACATACACACACACACACACCACACACGGTATCATAATGACATTGTGTCCCACAACACGATGGCAGCACACACACTGTATAAAGTCAAATCTAATGACATAACCAATTACATCCACCAGGGCTGGGCGATAATTCCATATGATCAAGAGTCAATAATCTCAGGAGCGCAATCGAGCTTAGCTCAAACCCACACAAGTTTATCTCAAACTTCCAATGTTTCCAAAGACATGACATTATGTCCTGCTGAACTGCAGGGAAATGAGTATTAAACGATGCTCCAGACACCTAGGTATTTCATATTTGTTGTAGTACTGCAGCCATAAAACAGTGGTAACTTGGCATTGAATATTTCCTTTAATATAAGTGTGATGTAGCTTAGAGAAATGTCACTTTGAACTACTTGAGGTTAAATTTAAAAGAAAGTTGGACCTCAGGGGGTTAAGACAAAATTAGGCATGAAACATCTCAAGGAATATGACAAATTTAGCTGTGTTTGAGATCCCATCTAAAATTATGATTAGCTTCAATGGGTTGAATATCCGTTTATTTTTTTAATGTGATGCTGCCAACATGAGTTGGCAGCATCACAGTATAATGTGAACATTACACTGTGAGTACGATGTTGATTTCAAGCGTATGGCCCGGCCCTGACATCAGCGACATGAGCAGTACCTCTCATGAGGGTCAGAGCAGTGCCTTTATAGATCCCTCTGATCCCGCTCTCTCTGTACAGCTGTTTGACACAGTCCATCGGTCCAGCGTACTTCACCTCCCCAGATGCTGCCTGGATCTGCACACACACACACACACACACACACAAAATCATCACAATGTCAACACAGCCTCATTTGACCCAATCACCATCAGCGTCCCCACTGTTTACTCCTACTGCAGATTCTGCTGGTATCATTCAACAAAAAATCTGTGACCTGACGATGGGAGCAGCCTACGTGACAAACCCACATCCTTTCTATGCAGTTTCTTATGCACAAGTGATAGCTGCATGAAAGCCTGAGCATCTATAAACAACTCTAAGTGCATCTGACCTGCAGGAGGCATTTGATCCGCTCGCCTGGAGCCATGATGGCTGTGGTGAACACACCAGACAGCATCCCGGCAGCAAACAGCTGTGGATACCTGGAGGAGGGAAGTAAAAAACGCCAAACTCACTTACATAGCTCCACCCACACAATGCCTAGAGCGAGTCAACAGCGTGACAACCTCCGACTGAGCAATCACCTACGTAAGGACATCCTCGGGGCTTTTCTGTTGCAGCTTCTTGCCAAGACCAAATCCAAAGAAACAGACAGCAAACATGGGTGTGACTCCAATTATAGGGGCTGCCATGCCTTTATAGAGTCCCCTCATGCCCTGCAGAGGAAAGATATCACACAGAATCCTAGCTGTGATGGATTAGGAGGAATTTTTTTAAGGAACTTTGACCAAAATTAAAAAATATTAACACTCTCAGCACCACATGTCGGCACGCTCACCTCTTTGGCGAGGGTCTTTTTGAAACAGTCGAGGGTGCCTGCATACAGGAGGCTCTCTCCGGGTTTAGGCTTCGGCTGAGTCTGTAAACGCACCTGAGAGCGAAGGGAAACAGTTACAAATGGCATGTTACAGTTCCTCAGTGTCCAAAACAGCTAAAACTAGCGTGTGTACAATGTTGATTTCCATTATATGTTTTATACAGCTAAAAAAGCCTGAGGTCAAAATGACTCCAGAGAAACACTGATGCATACAAAATGTGTCCATCGTCATATTAATGTTATGTTTACCCACTTGTCCCCATTAAATTAGGAGACGTCCTGACTGAATGGGGTCGGATCAACACCAAAGCTACCAGGAGGGTTGAGGTGAGGTCACCTGCCTACACAGTCAGCCACAGCCTGAGTCATGAAGCCATCAAGCACACACAACAGCAGCTGAATGTGGGTCAAAGGGCAGCTAACACCGTGAGCACCGTGCAGGCCTCACACACTGCACACAGCAAAACACAGCAGCACCAAATGTCCCGAACTGTGTCCCTAAGCCGCACAGACACCTGACACGGGACACACTGATCCACACTGTCTCCAGCTGGAGCAGGAAGCCGCGTTAACCGAGGCTGTGTATTTCCCCTCCATATGTTTTTTTTTTAATCATCATAAAAACAAACGGGTTTACTTTGATGGTGTCGAGTGGATGCCCGGCGAAGACGAGGCAGACTCCTCCGAAGCCGCCGGCGAAGAAGTTCTTCAGCGGGCTGATTGGCTGCGGCTGCTTGGCCATGGTTCCTGCCCTGGAAACAGACAACAGCAGCCGGTGAGACAGGCGCACCGCAGGCGAGTACACGCTGAGCACGGCGCACCGGGACGCACCGAAAACAACCACAAACCTGCTCGGTGTCCGCTGTCCCAAACGTCTTGTTTTAGCTGTCACTCCTGCCCGACCAGACCTTTCACCCAATTATTGTCCCGGACCGATATGACGGGAACACAACTTGGCTGCGGTGCGTCTCTACTGCACGTCCGGGTTGAACTGTGTGCGTCCTCCTCTCAAACAGTGGCTGTACAAAAATGGCCATAAAGCTTCCGTCCAACAAACATTGTAAAAAATAAAATAAAATAAAGAGTCATTTATTAAGTTGATCCATAGATTATTTCCAGTGAAACATGTCGAGCGGCGTGGATGTGAACTGCTTTCTGAAACTTGCTCCCACTTATTTTTGCTCTTGTAAATTTACATATAGGCAGTGGAAACTAATATTTTTAGTGCTATTTTCTATAGAAATATTATATTTGGTTGCTATGTTTATAGTAACAAGGATGATGATGATTTTTTCCCTTATTATTCTATATTTCACTTCTTGCCAAAGTTGCCAGAGTTGCCAAATTCCACATTCACAAATGTAATGTTACATAAATCAATAAGTCAATAAATAAATAAATAAATACATAGATAGATAGATAGATAGATAGATTGTAGCTTATTTATTAAGTAAATGAACAATACGTGTAAATGATTTCTTCCTCACAAAAAAGTCATCAAAGCAATGAACGTATGCAATATTGTCAACATTTTTAAGTGATTTTGTCATATACTGGTGGCTTTAAAACTATACAAAAATACTACAACTACTATATACTATACTATATTCTATACTGAGGACCTTAATCTTATTGCTTAGTGCTGTAGTGACCGTGACTGTAGTGATTATGATGACATCTTTGTTGATGATGACATCATAAATGACTGTCATTATGATTTCCATCATCTTTGGTTGTGACATCATTGTTTATGATGTCATGATGATCATCAAAAAAGAGGTTTTGGCCAGCTAATGTTACACTGCAAGCTTCATCACATCCAGTGGGTTCAACTTTTTGGGCCTTAAAAAGAAATGAGTCCAAGGTGATCAATGATGTTTCATAATTACTTAGTTACACCTTAAACATCATATCATGTAACGCTTTCAAATGGTAACTTTAGTTAGGTAGTAGCTGAATGCTAATGTTAGCTGTTGTCTAACGGTAGCTGATGGGTGATCAAATATGTTGTTTTACCTTGAAATATGACCCTAAATGCCTCTGGGTTTCACAATTCATTGTCTTTTCAAGTGTTCATCCGTTGGGACACAGTGAAATGATGTTTTTTTCAGATTTCCTACATTTATAAAAGACACAACCTAGAACGCAGCAGTAGGCTACAACTTCATTCCAGCACTGAGTGTGACATCAGTGGAAAATGGCTGCCATGGGAATATGATCTATAAAATTTGGCCATAATTTGCCAAAAAGGGTGTGGTTTATGAGCATAAAACGTTTTTATAAATGACAATACAGTCAAAACTAAACCAACTGCACCACACCAAATTACACCAAAATAAAAATAATGTTTATATTTTTTGTTTAACCTGCTCCGATGTCTTGCCAACCTTTGTGGGACTTGGCCAGTAGGCGGCATTATAACAACCCAACCGCCTCAAATATCAGTGGACAGCAAATGTGTGTTGAGTTCAGTGACTCAGTGACAGTCATTGTACATAGATAGACACAAGTACTTATACATAGCTGTGTGTGTGTGTGTGTGTGTGTGTGTGTGTGTGCATATAATGTTTATGTTTATTCATATACATGTGATAGCTCCATAGTTGTTATAGTAGCATTTTAAAAATGATTCCCCCAAGAACTTTTGCAGGACACAAAACAGATCTTAAAAAGATAAAATGATTTTTGTTTAGTTTTGTTTGTTTAATGTTCTTTTTTTTTTTTTTAATAGATTTTTTGATGCAAGAGGGTGGGGGATTTGGAGAATGAGAGGTATTTGGGTGGCGGATAGCATGGAGTTAGGGGTTGACCTCACTCTCAGATACCACCTGTTTTTTTTCCGAACTTCTTTGAGAAGAAGGAGCGCTTCTTTTTGGTCGGCTGGCTCCTGGTGGAGTTGGCGTGTGCGTCTTCATCTGGCTGCTGCTTGCACATGCAGCACAGACTTCGAAGGAACTTACCAATTCTTGACATCACAGAAGGCCTTTTCCTGCGGGAAGTAGAGGCCTGATCTGTAGGAACACTGTGGTTCTCAAGTGGAATCTCCTGCTTGTCATCCCAAGAACTCATCCCCTCCCCTTTGACATCCTCAGTCTCAGCAGGCAGGGGTGAGCTGTTTTGAGTTGTTTCATCATCAACTGGACCGGCAGTCAGGTGATGAACTAGGCTCTGGGATGGGTTGTGAGAGATGACCTTTCGAAGGAAACTTTTTACCATCTCTTCAACAAACATGTACATGAGGTCTTTAGAGTAGTCTCTGGCCTTCCCTGGGACATCCATTCCTGTGGTTTCTAGCAAAGCAGAGTCAGAAAATGTTCTTCTGGCCATAATGAACATCTGCTGAGTCTGGTAGTTCTGTTCCTCAATCACAGAACAGATTCTGTCAGTGAGCCTGTGTGAACACTGAGTTACTCCACTAGACAGGAGCATTTGTAGTTTCTGTGTTGAGGAAGTCTCAGTGGCTGGGATGTCCCGGATGGTGTCCTTGGTGAAGGTCTCCACCATGATGGTGTCTGCTATTTCAGACATTGTTTTTTGCACTGACGAAGTGCAGAACTCATCCATATCTGTGCAGTAGTCTCTGATTTGACAGGAATTCTGCCTAGACATGGCACAGGACAGAGGACTCTCATGTCGAGATGCAGGGAGAAGCAGCTCTGAAATTCCTCTTTCTGCCTGTTCTACTTCCAGCCTTTCAACAGGGAATTCCGAGTCAAAACCAGATGCTGGTTGCTCCATGGCAGCCGTGTCTTCTGTCTCTGAGTTTGAAGCCAAAAATGACTCCAAATTTGATGAAAATGATCTCCCTTCCTGTTTTCCATTCATTCTTTTACAGAGCAGTTCCAAAGAGTCAACAGCAGATGCTAATGTCCTCGTAGAAGCTGTGTCCTTCTTTTTTGACCGTCCAACCATATTTTTAATTGACTTCAGAACATGCCCCAGTAAATCTTTGCAGGTCTGATGGCAAGTAACCATAAAAGCTGGACTGTGGTTTTTGTCCATGAAGTCTGCCATTTCTTGGTCATCATGATATTTGTTGTCTATGCAGAGAGCAGAGTCCGTGGCTGGCTCCACAGTGAGAGCAGCATGACTGGTGTCCTCCATCCCGAGGTTGTCATAATAAGACGGATAAAGTAAGTCAACATCTGGGCTCTCCACCGGTGTTAAAGATGATGAATCTGAGAAACTGTGCCGATGTAAAAGTGTCTGACAATAATTGTTTTGAGGCAGCTTCATACTCGCAATGTTTAAACCCTTTGATGGATTGGCGCGATGACACACAGTCAACAATTTGTGTATCCCAGCAGTCTTCATTACAACAAACTTGCTTTTTAGGAAGGAGAGCATGGTGGTGGTAACTCCATCCAGCATCTGCTCAGCTATTTGCGGGGTTAAAGGGTTGCAGCTGGGATCTGTGACATTGGTAGGGTCATTGTCGATAGAGGACTGGATGGCTATGGACAGGGCAGAATTCACCTGTCTCACAACCTCTCCCACCATGACCTCTGCAAATTCATTAGCTGCCATTTCATCAGCGCTGTCTTCGCCAACTACATGGCAGAGAGACTGGCTAAAGTAGCTCTCCAAGCTCTTTTGGATCTTTTCCTCTGTGATGCCAAAGGATTCTTTGAGAGGCTCTGAGGACATCTGGCAAACTTCTTCACCTGGCACTTGTGTGGTGCTGGTGCTGGGTGACTGGTTGGTGCCTGTTAGGGTGAGGAGGCCATGTGACCTTCCCAATTGCTCTATGGCAGGGATGAAAGCTTCAGCCATTGCCTCTGAAACAAACTTTCTCAAGTCCCCACTCATTGCAATCAGCTGTTGCTTCACTTTCTCATGGTCGCCGACACATATTTCTCTCCATTGCTGTTCGGTCAGACTATCTATTAAATGCAATATTCTGGGATAGAAGGACGCCTGGCTAAGCTCAAAACGTCCCTTTCTGCAGACAATGGCTGCTGTTGGGTTTGCCTCCTGGGGGGTTTCAGGAGGGGATTCAGAGGGGGGTTTGGGAGGGGATTCAGAGGGGGTGTTGGGAGAGGGTTCAGAGGGGGGTTTGGGAGGGGATTCAGAGGGGGTGTTGGGAGAGGGTTCAGGAGGAATTTTGGGAGGTTTCTCCCGTTTTCGGGCTTTTGAGATTAAACTGCCGCCCATGACTCAAGTTGTCTTACACGCTTCTGTGAGTTGATACTGGAATGATGATGATGCCACCATCTCCAGCTTTTACAACCTTGCTATTGTCATTGTTGGTGACATCATCAAAGGTGTCACCGACAGTGATGATTGGTTAGGCTGGGCGATGACATCATCAATGATCATCATTGTTGGTGACATCATCATCTTGATGATGTCACCAACAATGGTTACAGTGGTTAAATTTTGTCTGTGGGGATACAGTGGGAACTGTGACACCTTCACACAAGTGTTCATTAAGAGTTTTATTATATTGTGAACATTATGAAAATACACTTTGATACGGCCACACCTTTTAAACAGCCATTCTAACCACCTCCACTGATAAAATATAGTTTTATTAGTTTTAGTTTTTTTATTATAACAGTTCCAGCTCAAGGTAGGAAGGTGAGTTTTGGGGACAATATTAATTCATGATGAGGACACATTAAGCAGTGAACAGTGCAGGAACAGGTAAACGCTAATGATTGTTAGTGTTTTGACACAAACTAAAAACAAATAACACTGATCTCTGGAGAATGTTTGTGTGTGTTTCTCTGTCGGGGACAAAAACAGAAAAGGAAAAGAAGACAGGAGGTGACTGATCACTTACCGAAAAAACAAGCACTCATAATGGAGAAACGCAAGGAGCAGTACAACCGTACATTTCACTTTTTAAGGATCCATGAAGAGGTAAAGTAAATGCCCTGTGTTTCCTCTGCTGGAAATTTCAGTAGGACCACCTGCTGAACACTTGAAGTCTGAAAATCTCTGGTAAGACTAGAGTACCTTTTGTTCTGTCAGAGCTGCAGCTCATGTCAGCTCTGTTAGCCAAGACATGGTATATTACAGCAAGATTGTTAGTTGTTGTAAAGCACTATTGCAGCACAGTTAGTTCAATATTAATGCAGCAATGCAGGACACAAAAAACACCTAAGTTGAACCTAAAGAAATCTGGAAAAAAAAAATCTGTAAACAGTAAATGACATCTGATATTTCAGGAACTTATTACTTTACATACACAAGTAATACATAATCAACTTAGATTACATTTTCTAGTGTGGTTAAAATGACCAAAGGACAAAATGCACAATATTGAGCCAATCAGACATAGGGTCATAAGTATAAAGGAGACTCAGAACATAGCAGCGTTGCCATTTCAATAAATAGCAAGTTATTTAGCTCAGAGCTTAGTAATTGTAACAAATCAATAGGGATGTGCTTTTCTCACTATGTTATTTCACTTGTTATCTAACCAGCCATGCCAGTTCATAAGGAATTGGGTGGTGAGAGTTGGGGTCAAGAAACATGAACACTATGAGGGAGGAGGTCAATTTGAATGAAAAAGTGATTTATGGAAAAAAAACATGCCCTCAGACAGCAAAACAGTAGTTTGGTCCCACTAAAAGGGAGCACATCAAAAGTTGGCCTGGTGGATTTTAGCTAAGCTAAGCTCTCCATCTATGACTGAACCTCAAAAGTTTATGTTTCATGCATTCACATTTTATTCCCTTCTCCATATGCACTGAGGGCGAGAAAACCTCAGATGCTTTCATCAAATAAAAACATTTGAGCTGGGAAAAGCTGTGGAAAAAGAAGAAGATTTAGCCACCACCGCAAGCGATGCGCACATGCTGCAGCCGCAGATTGTGAGTCCGAGTAAATGTTCTCAAAACGGATTTGCTCTTGTCAGTATTGACTGGCACAGAGAACAGGGCGTCCCATCACATGTCAGTTCTTTGTCTTGTAAGCTCGCACCAATCACCCTGTAATGAACGGGAGCAGACTACAGCGTGGGACTGTGACACTGACACGGTTAGTCCTTGTTCTCACTGATCTGTGGGAACTCCTTATAGATCTCTTTCACAATTAGTTTATCCATCTGTTTGGCTGTGGCACATCCGTTGTCCTCTCCCGTGTCATCATCCTCCTCCCTGAGAATCCTCTGTAGCGCCGCCTGCAGGTCAGAGAGGCGATGCCGGTGCTCCAGGTAGTCTGTCGTGCGTATGATGGAGTGCATGAGGGAGAGATACTCCATCCTCAGCTTCACACAGGAAAAGTGAGTGTGGAGAAGAAAAAACAAATCAGACAAGGCACTAGATCTAGATTTAGCCATTGTGAACGTTGTTGATATTACAGGTGTAACTCCAAACTGAAAACACAGAGCAACTATGTGTGTGTCCAGGTCTCACCTTGTCTCCAGGCGAGAGGTCAGATATTTGACGAACGGCGATGTCGATCATCACCATCATGTCAGTGCGGTAGAAGATGTCCGCTGACTCTCGGCTGGCAAAAACATCCTGCAGAAACTTCAGCACTGAGTGTGGGGCAGGTGGGGTATGTTTGAACACACACACGGGGTCATCTAGAAGGGGAAGAGCAAAGAATTCATCACAAAAACTAGTCCAGTCATTTTATGAAAAAACTAGGACAAATTGCAAGAGAAGCAAACTCAACTGATTTTGTATCCTCAGTATGTCCTGAGTGAGGGAAAAAAAGTCCCAAGAAATCCCTTTGGTGGAAAGTTTTGAAAATCACCTATTTATGACCACATATTACCAAAAAACACTGTTGTTAACACACAGGGGAAAGAGGTTCAAAATTTTACTTTCAGATATCACTATAAAAATTCACAAGTTGATTACACACACAAAGACAAGAAAAAAGTCAATTACAAGTTCTTTGAATTATTCTGTTTACACATGCATATCACACATTATCTGATTTGATATGCACTAATTGGATTATAAGGAATAAATGCCAGAACAGATATTTAAACAATGAATTAAAAGGTTACTATATATATAGTAACCGTTCAAGGTTATTGAAAGGTCATCTATATATATAGATTACCTTACTATATATATAGTAACCTTTCAAGGTTATTGAAAGGTTACTATATATATAGTAACCTGAGGATAAACTGAGGATACAAAATCAGTTGAGTTTGCTTCTCTTGCAATTTGTCCTAGGTTGACCCCAATTTTGGCCTAAAATTACTGGACTAAACAAGCAGAAGGTGAGAGCGATAACATTGGCGAGATGAATACTGTGACGTGAGAAATTAAAAAAAAATTACCGCCTCGGTTTAGAAGCAGCAGCACTTTCTCTGTAAGGATCTTCACATTTTTCTTCATCAGTTCCTGCATAATCACATTGGTGCTGGGCACTGGGTGAAACCGACAAGAAACACCACACACACGCACACACACACACACACGCACACACACACACACACACACACACACACACACACGCACACACTTTAATTACAGTATAACGACAAAATCTCTAAGCTGGGCACCAAAAAATTGCCATACAGCAGGTTGGTCCAACTTTGCTGCTCGTGCTGAGGCGGTGCCCACCTGTGTGGTGCAGATTGAAGGCCAGGAGGAGGTTGAGGAAGAGGTCAGGAAGCTGCTCTGTGGAGTCGGAGGGCAGCCCGTCCTCCACCACGCCCAGGAGAAACTGAACAAACTCGGAATTCAAGTGTTCTGGGAGAACAAAGGCAGGATTATGTATTAAGCGCTGCACATTGTATTGCCTTGTAATACAAGTACTTCAAATGTCTGCCACAGTACTTCTTCAGTGTATTTATGTATGACCGTATCGGTTCATGTGATGGCATGCATAAATGTTGTGATGGTTATCTCATAGCAACTAGCAGAATCCTGAAAGCTCATGCCAATACCAGTGAAATTACATGATTCTCAATACCACAATAAAGCCGGAAATCCCATTTTCCACATACTCCTTTATTTTAAAAACGCTGTATAAACATTTACACATAAACAGAAGCTTTCTTTAATGTTTAAACATACAGGCTACATAAGAATCAGAACTGTAGCCTGATCTCATACAAAGAGACTGTATGAAATGAACTCCACTAACAATAATTATAAATAATGATTATGTGTGCTCTCATTTTGATTTACAGTCCTGTAAGCATGCCTGCGACTTTTAAGTGTTTCAATATTTAAATATTCAGGCGACGGCTGCTGTAATGAGAACACTAATTTACAGAGTGAGGCATCAAGTTTTTTTGATACCACTGATAATAAAAAAAAAATAGCACTGGTATCATTATAAAGATTTTGTTATTGACTTGGTACAGAAGTATGGGTTCTTGTGTCATCCTTAACATCAACATCACATATTGTATCAGAAAGATGGCTCATACCATAGTGATGATATGGCACCTGTTCACCCATTGAGAAGATCATTGTAAGCACCAAGGCCGTGTAACACATCTTCTGGTGCTCTGAGGAGAGGAAGAAGAGCACAAAGTGTGGTAACTGAGAATGACTGCACAGGACAATGGTTACAGTTGGCTTGGGGGTTTTGTGTGAAGTATGAGGAAACCGGGCGTACATTGAGTTATAATAGAGTGAAGACAGGAGGAAAACAAAAACAAAAAGATGCTGTCACCTTGTGTGTCAGTCTGTAAATCCCTAGCCAGCTCCATGGGCAGGATGGAGTTGAGGAGGGTGGAGATGAGGGCGGAGTCCAGGCTGCACATCGCCCCAAACACCTTGAGCAGCAGCAGGCGCAAAGACACACGGTGTTCCTGTCGGGTCACATCATTCAATCAATCATTCAATCAATCAATCAGTCATATTCGTAAAGCATTTTCATTTCATGCACTGAATAAATCTCAAAGTGCTTTCCAGAGGAACAGTTAAAATATGTGCAAATATACATGCACATACTGTACATACATTCTGGAGGAGGAGCGCAGCTAAAGCAGAATATGGCTGAAAAGGCCGCTGATGACCTGAGTGGCTCATAAGACGTCAACATATCAGAAATGTAACTTGGTGCTAGGCGGCTCAGGACTTTGTCATGAAGCATCAGGCTCTCGCTCGGGCTGGTAGTCAGCGCAGGGATTTTAATGTAGCAGTAATAAGCTCAGCCCTTTTTTCCCCCCACTCAGCACTCTGACCACAGCCGCTGCCAACTGCACGTGTGCACTGTACAATGCCAACAGGCAGGGCATGGCGCTAACACTGTAATGTCGAGGGTTCGATTCCCACTGGGGCCACCCATACTACAACATGGATGTGATATTGCAGTTACAGTAGCATTTAGACAGTAGCATTGACCAAATTGAATATGTAGCAAAGAGAAATAAAGATGATTATTGAAAAGGACTTGTGCAGTTCACCTGAAAGAAACGATACCATTTTAACAGGTATACTATAAAACCAACAGCTAAGAGGTAACAGAGAGCTACTTTCTGATGTGAAGAGGTGAGAATAATGAGGAGACTTTAATAATGCTTAAGGGGAAATTGGGCAACAAAATCAAAAGCATGTTTTGTGATTTAGTTTATTGTCAATGTCTCTGCTTTCTATGTCATTTTCTTTCCTGTTGTGTTTTATCTTGTTATATTAATAATCTTTTTCTCTCTAACACATTGATATTTGTACACAGTGGAAAGTGTTACAAATAAAATGCGTCATCATTATGTCTTACCATCTGATAATATGACACAAGAGACAGCACCGGCTCCGAGTGGTTGACCTTGCACATCCTCTTACACACCTCTGGATCTGCGTCAGTCTGGGGAAACAGAAACAAGGATCTTTAGTTCTTGGTTGACAGCAGTGATAAAATAACCTCATAACTGTGAATCTGTTGGACACCCTGGGCAGATTAGAGGATTGCCTGGATGATTTATTCCATATTTGGACATCCTGACATTTAGTAGGGGAAACCTGAGACTTGACTTGGATGTATTATCAGCAAAGAATATCTGGCAGTGTGAAGACTTTACAGTCAATATTACAATTGATGATAAAAATGCAGGGGTAATAATTTGGGAACTTCTGTTCTACAATAAATGTAAAGTTACTTGCCTAACTTCCACTGCCTTTTCTCTGCCTACTCATGTTCTGCTCTTGCTTAAATGTGTGCAGCCTACACTGACGGTGTCTCTGCAGTCACGACTTTCCACAAATTCTTTTTGCATTTTCATCTTTGTTTTTTCCCCAGTGCATCTTACTGCATGGCAGAATACTGTGCATATTAATATATACTGAGTCATGCCAGATTGTGCAAGTCCCTGCAAGTTTAGAGGTTCTGATACCAAGTGTTCATGTTGTTTCAGCATATTTATGACTGAGACAAAAACATCTGTTAAAGTCATTGATGTGTGAGATGCAATACATTTTCAAAATCAAACATGAATTCTAGTCTTCTAGTGCATCCCCAGCTTTAGCGTTTTTTTATAATTAGAAGACAGACACCCTGCCAAATGATGTAAGTATTAAGCTTTCAAGGTGAGAGAAAGGTGAGACAGTGGTGTAATGTACCAGGATCTTCAGCAGCTCCTCCAGGTAGCAGGCGATCAGTGCGTGGTCTTCGTGAAGGGCCCAGCTGCGCTGCTGGGAGTCGTCCCGGTGGCGGGCGAGATCACTAAAGATCACCTCCAGCCGCTGTTCGTCATGACACACCTGGCCCTGTGGCAGCGCTGCACTCAGATCCTTTAGAGATCGCATGACACATCAGAATACGCCTTCACTACAACTTGAAATACCAGTACAGAAGAACTGTTCTTCTAGACTTCAGACACCACTGAACTGAACTGAGTGGTTAACTTGATAAGAGAAATGACATTCTGTAATTGCAGAAAATTGCTCAACATCCCTTGTTGATTTATGGAATCAAAAGGCATTTAAGGAGATTCATGTACGGCTTTAGCTCAGTGTTAATGCAATACTTCTCGGTGCATTTTTTTTTTTTTTAATGAACTGTCCTTCTGCTTTAAATCATTGGTGACGGCTGGTTTGAGCTCATTTTTCTACCTTCAAAAGAAGCCATGTGCTGCCATTCATTTTTGTGCAGTAAGAAAAATAACTTTTGCAGACATAGAAATCATCCACATTGGATAATCCATTCAAGTGCACATTATCACTGAATTTGTTTTTGTGACATTTTTTTTGTGTTTTACTGTTGTTTCATTGTGCATGAGCTGGAAACTCTTTTATCAGAGTGCGCATTCTTCTTGCAGGACCAGAGAGATTTTAGGTTGTTGTGAGTCCAGACATCCTCACAATGGAAACACAGGATGTAGAGATAACTTTTAACCGATCACTGACAGCCATGTGATTAAGTGATGTCCTGTTTACGATCAATCATGTGACTACCATGGGGGGAAAATACAAGTCTCTGCCTGGAAATAACCCCTCAATACCATGTCGCTTAGTTTACAATCTTCATAGTCACAGCCATCTTGTTATTTGGGGCGCCCTTGTTAACTAGGACAGTCGCTCATTGCAAGCCACACTGTAAAATTTGTATTTTGAAAACAACAAAAACCAGCAATTGATAAACAAATCTACTTACAAGCATCATGTATTACAAAATGATTGGGGTGTAAACTATGTAAACTGAAAACAGACAGTAGTAAATGGGTTCTAACTCTAAATCACACCAGTGTTTCTCCTTTAAGCTGCACTGATTGAATCCACATGAACTGAATGGGCCTCTGACCTTGCTCTCCACCAGTGAGAGGAGAACTTGCTCCAGGGCAGAGGAGGCCTGAGGTAAGGCGGTTTGCAGATGGCCCACCACCACGCCAACGGCCACCCGTGACAACTCGTAGCTCAGGCCTGTGTTCTTCCGTACCAGCTCGATCAGCTCTGCCCCGGTCGTCATGGGAACCGGCTCAGAGGTAGTGGGGCTGCCAGGAGGGCTTTCAGCGACAGAGGGAGGGGCGACAGGCCATTCACTGTCAGGCTGGTCCTCCACAGCGGGCAGGGAGGGGGGGGCCGGCTGGGGAGGCTGCGGTGCCGGGCTCTTCTTCGACGGAGCCGGCTGGGGAGGGGAGGCAGAGGGCAGCACGTCTAGAGCCGGAGCACAGGGCTTAACGCGGCTTGGCACAGGGGGAGGGGGGGTGCTGGAGACACTTGGCAGGCTAACATCCGATGAGACCACGGAGTGGGAGGAGCCAGAGTCTATGGAGGTGGTGCTGATAGAGAGGGAGGGGCCAGGGGACGGAGGGAGAGAGGAGACTCGAGAGGGGACATCCGGTTCTGCAAAGAGGGGGCGATCAGGAGGAGAGAGAGAGGGAACAGGGCTCCAGTTACAGTCAACAGAGTGAACAGAAGTGACCTGACTAAGAATAGAGTAAGTTTGTGAGGCACAGAGCTGCAGCAGGTGACATGAGCCAAGGAGCCGCAGGAAAAAAGCACTGCTCAGTTACTGGTTTTACCAGAAACCAAGACAAAATATCTGATGGATAATTACATGATTTAAAACTTTGATTATCACAATAACTGTTTTTGATTAGCAAGTTTTAAACAGGCATAGTTTTGCAGTTCTGTTAAGCATCAATGGGGCGACATGGCTCACGAGGTAGAGCAATCATCTGATAATTGGAATGTTTCTGCTCCTCTAGAGAGTGTTGAAGTGTCCTTGAGCAAGACACTGAACCCCCTAACCGCTCCTGATGGGCAGCTTGGCACCTTGCATGGCAGCTCTGTCATCAGTGTGTGTGTGTGTCTGTGTGTGTGTGTGTGTGTCTGTGTGTGTGTGTGTGTGTGTGTGTGTGTGTGTGTGTGTGTGTGTGTGAATGGGTGAATGTGAGGCAGACATTGTAAAGTGCTTTGAATGGTCGGTGGACTAGAAAAACACTATAGAAATGCAGTCTATTTACCATCAACCAGTCTACTTTTCTGCAATGTCCTCACGATCTGTACATCTCATGGCCAAGACACTAATCATCAATAATGCATTTAATATGCTTCTGTATTTCATATGTTAACATATGGCACTGATTTTGCTATTTTAATGCAAACAGTTCATAGTGCTGATAATTTACATTGTGATTTTCAATTTAAAAAAATGAAATTAATTTAATGTGTATTATAAACATTTTCAGCATGTTTTAGCAACACTGAAAACTGATGATTTTGATAATGATACTCGTGATTTTGAATTTTCCAATGGTCACATCTCTATACTATGGCCTCTACACAATACTCCATAACATGTACCATAATGTATAGAATATACAGTTGCAGGGAATGTTATGGAGGGGAGGGAAGATGTGATGCAGCTATGAGAGCATGGCATGATGATGTCGCTCACTGAGCTCTGACCTGGACGTCGGGAGGCTCGCTGTTTCTCTGGGGGCGGTGGGGTAATCGGGGCTGCACGTCGAGGCTGAGGAGGCACCTGCAGAAGAGGATACAGAAAGGATGAAGATGAAACACATCAAATCGTCTAAATTCGGGCAGTTTGAGTGCATAGCGTGTTTCTGTGTATTGCATGAGGCTGTTACCTGGTAAAAGCCTCGCTCCCCTTGCATATTGTCCAGACTCCCTGACAACGGCACGCTGCCCTGCCGTCCATAGTCTCGGTTAAGGCCGTTGGGTGGAGGAGGGGTTTGACTGAGAGATATTTCACTAGTGGAAGATGGGAGGCCTTGCTTGTGACTGGAGGGAGTTGAACTTCGTCGCGCGAGGGTCTCCTTTCTGTGATGGATCAACTTTCTACAACAGAAAGATCAGACATTCAAATGGGATTTTTTTAATCTGACTATTTGTAGTTGCGGGTGTTTACTGTAAAAGTTCATAGTGTGTACTGGCACTCACTGCAGGACATCTCGCTGCTCCAGATTGTATTTGCCTCCATTTTTCACAGCCACATTATGGATGCCTTCAATTGCTCTGTCAATCGACTGCAAGACCTCATCCTGCTCTGGAGCCTGACAAAAATAGAGGGGACGAAAGAGTGAAATATTCATTGATGTGGCAGCATGCTCGGTTATGAAACTTGAAACAAAAAAAGGGGGGAAAAATGTGGCTTCAAGGCCCGTGTGCCTCCAGGCAGAAACAAACCAGGGCAGTTATCTAACAAAACAAAATGTCTTTAAACAATGTCACACGCTCTCAATAAAAGTGGACAACTATTACAGGAAAGTGCATTCAAATCCAGTCAGTGCTTAAGCCTATTATGAGAGAAAAGGCTTGTTTCGACTAGTTCACTGTCAGTCTGATCCCTCAGAGTATGTGAAACAGGGTGTAGCACAGAGCAAGCCACAAACTATGCACCGTGTGAAATGCAGTTTTACACACTGAACAAGGAGAAGAAGTGCTGGAATTTGAGCGCTGATGATTAAACATTGTGAGCACTTTAACAGGGGTCATAGTTTCCATTTGAAGTGAGCCAGAGCTTTGCTGCATCTGGTGTCTGCTGTCTCTGTCTCTTTCTCTTTCTCTGTCCTGTCCCGTCCTGTCAGGCATGAAGCGGCTGAGCCATCGTCACATGAGCAGATGCACCGGGACACTGTGTGTCGCAGCAGAGGGCCGTGTACCCGGCTGGGCTGGCCATCCCCCCGCTGCATCACACCGTCAGGACAGAGTGTGGCTCCTCTGCAGAGCCGTGATCTCTGTCTAACATCAAGTAGCAGCTGGCTCCAGCACAGCACACTGACTGGAGCCTGCGTGCACCAAAAGAAGGGAACTATCTCATTCTCATCACTTTATTAGCTACGAATATGTCAGATTTAGCTCCTGGGTATGACATGGCACCGACAGTTCCTCCCCTTGGAAAAACACACGCACACACAAATCATTGAGCTCAGCTGGGACCCCACCTGTATTTTCTCGATGTAAGACGCAGGGATGTAGCCGGTTTCCCCCGAGCTGCAGCGGGAGCCCAGCCACCAGTGTTTGTTGCTCCTCTCCAGGATTAAGAAGCTCTCTCCGGCTGCGAAGTGCAGCGAGTTGGGCTCCGCGGATCGGAAGGCGTACAGAGACCGATACATGCTTTCACCTCAGTCCGCCGCCTCGAAACACCCAGGGGAGATGAAGAGAGCCCCGATGTACGGACAGATATGATCCGGTGCTGGTGACGATTTGAGGAGGGCTATCAAGGCATGGCCCGATCACTGCTGTCTATTTACAACGCAGATCATCTGATTTTTGCCCAGTAAACACTGCAGGGGGCGCATGTCCGCTCAGAGCACGCCCCCTAGGCTGTTTAATCAATGCCAGAGAAATGTAATGTTCCACTAAAATCATAAATGCCAAGTCATTTAGGCCTATTGGAGGTTAATCCCACTTTTTCAAATTTTAATCCCACTTCTTATTGTGGTACCGGTATTAAACTCATAGTACACATAATAAGTAGCAGCAAATGTTGTCAAATGCCATGATTATCTTTGCATAACCCTATAATAGACTTTTCGTTTATATTAATGGCTGTTTCTCTCGTAGCAACCAACAACTGAAAGCAGTGCTTTACTCGCCTTTTTGTTTAACACTAAATCACTGGCGAGATTATAGATTATTATATAAATTTGACCGTGATCTTATGAAACTTCGCTCGATTTTGCTTCACACGACACCGGAAACGTGCAGGCGGTGTTACACACAAATCCGTCCCCTGTGCGTGTGTGTGTGTATGTGTGTCTCCTCCGTCAACATGGCCAACGCGATGTGCGCCAGATTCCTGCAGCAGAGATCCACACAGGGCTTAGCTTTCTGCTCCAGAGCCTTCCCAGCTTTCTCAAGGTACCGTGCTTTACTGATGATGATGATGATGATGATGATGATGATGATGATGATGATGATGAGCCAGACTGAGACACATACAGGAGCTGACTTTAACCCCAAGCAGGTGTTTAGTAACTGTCCCTCAGTGTGACTCTCCTCTCTCTGACAGCAGACTGCCCTGTGAGTGCATAATCCCTAAAAATGTGTGCAGACTGAAATCTCTTTTACAAAATCCCTAATGATTTTTTTTTTTTTTTTTTTTTTTTTTAAAGTCAAGTGACTGCAGTTTTAATATGTGTACCGTCTGTAGCATTAGTAGCATTAATGTGCCCTGGTCCATGTCTATAAAACTGCTGATTTAATACATTATTCTCAGGGGGCATTCATAATTTACCCTACATGGTTTAAACATTTGATGCTCCTTCTTTTTTTTTTTTTTTTTTTTTTGTTATTGTTCACTTACATTAGTCTCATACTTTCCATTTTTCATATAGCCTACCAGTTTATTCACAGGTCTAAATCTGGGATCTGGGGACCCCAGGGGTCCTTGAGGTTGTTTCAGGGGGTCCCCACAAAAATGGGGAATGATTTAATTTTACTATTATACCACTGATTAAAAGTTAGCCCAGTGAAAGAATGCATAAGAATGACTCTCCACTGTTAATCTGCCCGTCTACAGTACAGACTATGGAATAACTAAATCTCACCAGGAGGGGATCCCGGACACCATGTCTTATCAGATACAGGTTCATGGTCTGATGTGTGTTAATTTTGAGGCCCCTCACACCAAAAAGGTTGAGAATCACTGGTTTAGCCAAACCCTACTCTCTATTAGTCTGCCTCCGGTCTAGCTCTAACGCTCTTTTGCATCATGGTTGCATTGTGATTTTAGTATGGTTGGTACAGTATGATGATCAATATGATTGTATTTTGGAAAGTGTTATGCAAAATAAAATTATTGCTGTCACATAATCTACATGTATTGTTCTTAACTTGGCAGCATCATGCACTTGTAGAGCCGAGCAATGTGACATGAAACTCCATGCCAACAGTCTCTGCTACTGTTGAAGTCCATGGTTCAGTTCATGATTGAAAACTGCATGATTATTGGTTGGAACAAGCTGTTGTTATATGGTATGATACGGCAAAATTATAGTTGAGTGTTTTTTGTAAAATCATCACATAATATTATGCTACAAAAGTTAGGCAAATGCTGCAGAAATTATGAAATTGCTGATGCAGTAGACTCCAAGGACAGCACCAGCTCAGGGACCTTATCTTGTCCTGCTGGCCGGGTGCCAGTTGGGTGCCAGCTGGGCCTTGAAGGGCCTGAACTCTATCAGATGGCATTTCTGGCTCCATCTGGTGGAGTCGTTAAACACACTGTCCCACTTCTCCATATCAGGCTCATTCACCTTGAAGTTGTTTTGCTATGCTGGTTTATAAACCAGGTGATAAGACAGCAAAGCCACTATAATGTCCCAAACTTCCCCCTCAGAACGCAGAAGGTCGAGTAGAACCTGGTGAGGTTTTTTTCAGCGATAGGATGCACTATCCTTGAAAGAGATGATGTCTCTGCAAGGTGTTTGTACCTGAACATTGGTCCCTGGACTGTTTTGAAGCATAAAGTCTTGGGTGGATAAGGTTTTATGTGGAATAAAGTGTTAAATATATAATCTGAGTCATTATCTCTAGACTGAAAAGTGGGGAAAACAGGCTAAAATAGGCTAAAATCTTCCATGGTGGCTTAGGCAGGCAGAAATATTTATTTCGCGACTGCCTCCTCCCTGCAGAAACAGGCCTTAGGCCTTTGGCTCTCATTTCTTTCAGTAGTTTGGCATTAGAGAGATTCTTGGCTTAAAACTACACCATATGGCAATAATTTTGCAGCACAGCCTGCTTTCTGTAAAGTTGAAGGTGGAGAGGGCATTGGCAGTGCTATTGAAAGAAAGACATAAGAAATCCATTTGTAGTTTGCTACAAGCTATATGAGAAACAGCAAACATGTGGAAGAGAGTGCTCTGGTCAGATGAGACAAAAAAAAAAAAACTTAAACTTTTTGGTTCTGATGGAAAATGCTGTGTGTCACAGAAACCCAACAGTGCACATCACCATCACATCACCCTGAGCACCCACATCACGTCACCCTGAACACACACCATCCCCACAGTGAAACACTGTTGTGGCAGTATCACGCTGTGGGAAAGCTTTTCAGCAGCAGACACTGGAAAGCCGGTCAGCATTGAGGCCATGATGGATGGAGCCAAACACAGGGTGATTGTTGAAGAAAAGCTCTTTCATTCTGCAAGAGACTTGAGACTGGGGTGGAGGTTGACCTTCAGGCAGGACAGTGACCCTAAGCATACAGCCAGAGCTACACTTAAAAGCAAACAACGTTAATGTGTTAGAGTGGCCCAGTCAAAGCCCAGACCTCAATCCTATTGAGAATCTGTGGCCAGACTTAAAAATTGCTGTTCACAGACGGCCTCCATCCAATCTGACTGAGCTTCAGCTATTTCACCAAGAAGAATGGGCAAAAACTGCAGACTGTAGATGTGCAAAGCTGGTAGAGACATAACCCACAAGACTGCTGTAATTTTAGTGCAAGGTGGTTCTACCAAGTGCTGACTCAAGGAGGGTGAATACATGTACATCCAATAGATGTCTGTTTCTTTGTCATAATAATTGTTTGTGTCACAACAAAACGTATTTTGCACAGTCAAAACACTATGCATGTTGTGTTAATGGTAAAATCAAGTTGAACTCCAGGTTTTAATGCTGCAAAATGTGGAAACGTCCAAAGGGGTAACTACTCATGCCAGGCACTGTATGTCTCTGTCTTTGTTGCAGCCCCTTCCTGTCCCGCGCTCACAGACTTGGTCCCAGTGATGATGAAATGTACCAGCGCACCAGTGTGTCGGTCATGCAGAAGGAGGTGGGAAGCGGCGTCATGATCCACAGCTACAGCTCTCGAGGATTCAACATCGACGGCAACAGGGTGTTTGGGCCTTGTGCTGTGCTCCCTCCAGCCATCCTGCAGTGGAATGTGAGCATGATCCTCATTGAGCTGAGTGACCAAACGACCAGGCATCTCACTGGCTACTTTCTGCACCGCCGCTCACAATCCATGGTTTGTTGTGTCATGTGCTGCTAGATAAATGTGTGTTTTATTGTCTGACAACTCTCTCCCTCTGCAGGTTGGCAGTTACGAAGACATCACAGAGGAGAGTGTCTCGCTTTTCCACATGATCGAACCACGGATAGGTAAAAATGAAAACACATCATGTCTAGACAACATATTTTATAGAAAAGAAGACCTAATGCATATGTTTTGTTTTTTTTTTGTTTTTTTTTCTATTCAGAAATTCTAGTGCTAGGCACAGGTGCACGGGTGGAACGAATTAACCCGCAAGTTCTCACCCTGCTGAAGAGAAAAGGCATTTCCGTGGAGGTGCAGGACACGGTAAAGTATGCCCAGTGTCTCAGCATAATGAAGTGCATATGGACTTCCTGACAGTATGAAAAATTGTCTGCCTGCATGACACAGTGCTTTTAAAATGAGTTTCTCTGCCTTAATCTGTATCTCTCTGTCTTTGTTTTAACACTCACTGTTTTCCAGCCAAATGCTTGTGCAACCTTCAACTTCCTGGCCAGTGAACGACGAATGGTAGCCGCAGGTCTGATCCCTCCTCCTGTCAGCACCGCCCTGGAAGTCACACAGGAGTAGTCGTTCTGACGCGAACAAAACCTATGACTGATAATCCCAGAGGTTAGAGCTCCACGGAAGATTTTTGGACCCGTGTGACAGTCATTATCAGTCTGTGATGAAGCTCGCGAAGCAGTTGTGACCCACAAGAGTGAAGGACTGAGCTTGGCTATGCCTTGAGATTTTGCCCAAATATAAAGTACTGTGTTTTTCCCCTTTGTATGACTATATTTAAATTCCTGTCACAACTTCAAGTAATCAGTTAATAGATGTGTATGGGAGCTATGTACTTTGGTATTTAAAAAGTGGACAACCATTGATTTGAAATCTACATGGTGAAGTGTGTGTGTGTATGTTTGCGCGTGAGAGAGAGAGAGAGAGAGAGAGAGAGAGAGAGAGAGAGAGAGAGAGAGAGAGAGAGAGAGAGAGAGAGAGAGAGAGAGAGAGAGAGAGAGAGAGAGAGAGAGAGATCTGTGCATGCATGTGAGGTGAATGTAGTCAAGTGATGTTTGTGAGAGGATACCAATGGTAGAGCATTATACTGTAAGCAAACATAGTTGCATTATCATATAGATATACTCTGATATCAATCTGATATTTGATATATATCTATATCTATATATAAACTATAATGCTCTGCATAAAATAATGCAGATTTTGTGTTTTTCTTGCATAGTATAAGGGTATAAGTGAACCTGATTTGCATATTTATTTAGATATCTGATAAAATAGTTGCTTTCTGTGCAACAGCTAACAGGGATCCAAATAAAAGTGCAAAAAGAGTAAAATAGTGAAGATGATTTGTGTGTTAATGTGTTACAAGCCTTCCACCCAAGGTGCTGGTGACTGTCCTTCATTTGGATAAGCCTCTTTAATCCCTTTGCCTGCCTGTCCTCTGCCTCCAGCAGCACTGCCAACGTCAAGCAGGGAAGGGTTTGGCATAATTGTCATGGTGCTGTCCTTCTCAGACTTAAGCCCCATAGATAAGATGCTCCACAAATCCTTTACACATCATACTGATTCATCTCTAATCATCTGCCTCTATTCCAAAGACTTGATGTCGGTCAGACCGCCTCGCCCTGCCCTCTTTGCTCAAACCCAGCCTACAGCGTTATTTCTTACATCTCGCTCCTGAAAGGGTTTCCACTGATGCATTGGAAGAGTGCAAATACTAACACTTTATTGATCATTGCAAACAGTTAAAATACTTGGTTAATACAAACACACTGATGTCAAAACACACACACACACACACACAAACAAATCAGTCTGTCTCAGTGTGTGTTCGTGGCCTTTGTGTAATTTTCAGACCACTGGAGGGGAAAACAAGACATTGGTGGTTTACTACTCAGGAGCTATTTGAGGGATGTAAATGATGAAACCTACAAACTTTACACCATAATTACTTTAATGATGGTTAAAAGATAACATCCTGCGGTGTCTCATACCACGACACAAATGGCAACAGCGTGCAGCCGACAGTACAAATACATTGACAAGTTCAAATAGTGCAGCAATCATAAGGTCAGTTTCTGAAACAGTTACTTCACGTGTGGGGTTTTACAGGATTTCACACAGTGGAGAGGTGGAAATGGATATTAACCACCTCAGACTCTGTGCCATCACCAAATTGATACTACATAGTAACAGCTATACAACATCCTCGGCTTTAGAACCGGGGAGTAAATCCTACATGTTTTTTTTTTGTTTGTTTGTTTTTTTCATCATGATATACCATTTGGTCTTCAGGTCAATAGTCGTCATCGGAGTCCTGCGACATGTGTCTCTGTGATCCTCCGCAGCTGAGCTTTGTGCCTGTGATCCTGTGGTACATGTCCATGATCTCCTCACACTCGTTGTCAAAGTGACTTGTTGCATCATAGGAGCTGGACACAAATATCTACAGAGGACAGAGGAGATGGGAGAACAAAAATCACAAATCACAAAAAGTCCTGTGGACGTCCCAGTGTCAGTAAAAATCAGCACCAATGCCTCCTCATGCTGGTTCACAAATTTGACCAAATTGACAAAAATGACAGCTAAAGACATTTTCTGTGTAATCTAATTTTATTTTAGTTAGTTTAGTAAATAAAATCATCTCAGTTAATTTTCGTTGTATTCAAAAGTCTAGTTTTTATTTTTAGTTCAGTTAACTAACTAACTAACTAAAATGTTTTTTTCACACCTATTTTTAGTTTTTAGTTTAGTTTTACTTAACTATCCTTGCCCTGGACACATCCCCCTCCCTCATTCCTTTTGTAAAGAAACGTGCTCAGAAATATATCTGATCAGTCCGGTGCCGAGGCCTGGAGAAACCGCCCTCACCTGACTCTTTCTCCCATCGTCATTGGGAACCAGCAGGTTGCTGATTGAAACAAATCTTCATGCCGAGTGAAGTCGCAGCAATAAGTCAAATGTGAGCACAGAAAAAAAAGAAAATTCAATTAATGCTCAGAAAAAACACTTATGTGCTTATATACAAAGTAAAAGGTAACTGTTAAGGTTAGATCAGGTGCAGCTTACTTCTGCGTGATGGGTTCAATCAGCTCCAGAGCCGGCCGCACTTCTTTCTCTGGGTTGCTCGTTTCTATAGTTGTGCTCACAGTGGCAATGTACATGCCGTCTGCGCACACATTGTGGCTGTATGATACTAAGGATATGTAAATGTCTGCATGAACAAAAGAGAAGAGAATCAGTATGCATGGCAGTCCATAAATAAGTCAGAGTGATCTACTTTTCATGGCTGACTTTCAACCCAAATAATTTATTTAGAGCCTGTAAACTGCATGACATGCACACACAAACATATCTTGCCACACAATTTATGCAAGTGAATGTGGTGACTGGAAATAGAGGAAAATCAAAACAAATTGCCCTAATTTAACCATGAGTGCACAATATTCTTATTTCTTGTGTCGCATTTCTTGCGGACATAATACCTGACTTCCTGTTGAGCTGTGTTTGAGGCAGGATGATTTGACAGGAGCTGGCCTCATGGGTGTGTTTGATTGGATGATTCAGTAAACAGATGACCCGTATGACACGGCCCACCTTCCTCATGCGACTGGGCACGTAGCTGGGATCACAGATCAGCTGTTTACAGTGGAACAGCTTTTAGAAAGAAACAAAACAGGTTTCAATGCGGGGCCACTCGACATTTTCTCCCACACCTCCATTACTTCGCTCTAAATAATCGCCGTTTACACCAAATTGTTGCCTGTTTCTTTCCAATTTCTACTCTCAGTTACACTCACCTCTCCATCACATTTCACAGCTGTCACTTTGCCGTTCTCCATCACAATCTCATCCACGTCTTTGTTCACCATGTATGTTCCTCCATACTCTGCACTCAGCCTGCAAAACACAGGCACAGGCATTGTTGATATGAATGACTTTCTGAATGTATCCATGATTGTATGTATGTGTGTGTGTGTGTGTGTGTGTGTGTGTGTGTGTGTGTATGTGTGTGTGTGTGGAGGGGGGTGGTGAGTCTGTTTAACCTGGCAAATCCCTGTGGAAGTTCAGCAAGTCCATAGATGGGGTAGAGGTATGGACTTGTGCTGTGGTGGGTCAGAGATTCACAGTACAGCTTGACGCGTTTGACAGTGTCGGCGTACGGCTCGTCCAGGTAACTGCAGGCGACACAGGGAGACAATCTGGGCAAAACTGGGCAACTGCTGTCATTTTTCTTCTATTGAATTTTGTTTTTACAAGTTTGCGCCTACACATTTTCACTGACCTGTCATTGGAATGCAAGGCTATGGCATGAGCTGTGAACTCCATGACCTCCGGTCCCAGGTCAAAGTGGTGGAAGAGGTCCCGCGTGGTGATTCGCCTCGGATCCATGTCCTGGTGGGTCCGGGGGTTCCTCTCCTCAAAGTTCAAGGCGAAGAGCAGCAGCTTCTTGAACCTTCTCTTGTCAAACATGCCCATTAAGTCTGAAATGCACACCATGTACATATTAATAAGCACTCATAATTTGACCTCAACTTAACCTGACCAGCTTTGCATTATGAATGTCGTCAGGTTTTTGACAGAGTCACCTGAAGCGAGGGCCTCTGCCTCTGTGGCGGGGACTTTGTGCACTTTTCCTGCTTTGTATACGTAGCTACCTTCGATCACTTTTAAGTCCAGGTACCTCGTCACCTCCGTGTGAAGCAACAGTTTGACCAGCTGACCTGATACAAACAGAGCAGAGGGCATGCTGAAAAATAATGCGCAGTCATAATTCACCATGTATTGTGCTATTCTATTTCCTTTTTTCACTTTAATGAGCGGAAACTGTAGATATGCTCTCACCATTGGCAAGGAAAAATTTGGGGATCAGGTCGACATTCCACTCTTTCCCAAGTCCCATAGAGTTATTAGGACCTCGAACCCTAAATTTCCTGTACAGCTGTAAATGTAAACAAAGTGTGTTAAGAAATACCACAAACCGATATGAAAATGTACATCCCTCCTTAATGTGGAGGGGCTGTGCATGTCTGTGCATGTGTGTGTGAACACACCTCCTCCAGAGGGGAAACAGATGCACTCTCTCCTCCATAGTGAGGATTTCTGTCAATGTGGAGAACCTTTTTCCCATTTACTGACATTAAGCCGGAGAGGATACATTCCTGAGACAGACAGAGGGGTGACAAGCCAAGGCAAATGGTGTCAAAAAGGTGTAAAGTGCATCTCAGCAGGTTTCCCCAGACCGCAGCCAGCAAAAGGATATAATTTCTTAAAGTAACGGTGTTAAAAACCTCAAACATTGAACAGGATATCAGTTCATATGGATCAACAGACTATGGACACAATTAACTCAAACAGAAGGGCTCTAACTTCACTTTACAAATTAAAGAATAGCTTATTAAATGACACACACAGCACCCTGCCCCACCTGCACCTCCTCATTAACAGATCATCTGTTTCAGCATGGTGACTAGTGTGAGGATGACTGTGTGAGCTTAGCTCAGCCAAATAAAGCTTTAATATCAGTTAGCACACATTAATTTTACTGTAACTGAAAGATCTCTCTTTCAGTTACAGTCTTTCTCTCTCTTACATCTAGAGAAAAAAACTTCAGTATAGACACATCTGCACAAATGAAATTCTCAGGCCGGAGTAAAAGTACACACTTTTAAAAACTCATACAGAAGTAGTATTGTTTAAAAAATCAATCAAAGTGATCAGCAGAGACTGGATGTCACACTTGGTCAAATCAAAGTTAACATATTGTGTTTAAAATACAAACACAGCCTAAAAACAGTTACCTTTTACACTTTTAGGCTTAATGACAAAATACATTTAGATTCATTTCTGGGGCTAAAACAGGTTTTATTTATTTTTACAGTTGTCAGAGTATTACTTTCAAAAAGCCAGTTGAATGGGCACACATGCAAATGTCCTATGAACCTGCAGAGTCTTGCAAATCTCCAAATGCACCATTTATATACCAAAGGTGCTAAATATTTAACGTTTATAGCTGAAGCTGCCTTACCTTGAGTCCTGTCCCGAGCACTATAACATCATACTGCTGCATCCTAATGATCTGTCAGTTCCCCGGAGCCCCACTGCCTCTGTGCATCCTGAACCTTGCAGGAGCAATGCGTGTGTGCATGTGTGTGTGCATGCGCAGATGTAGGCACGTGTGTTCAAATTAGAGAAAGAGAGACTGACAGAGAAACAGAGATACGATGGTGATGATGATGATGATGATAATAATGATGACGAGTGACACTAATTGCTTTGTGTTCCCTTTATGATAATCCTCTTATGATAGGCATGACATCATTTGGAGTGTGTGTGTGTGTGTGTGTGTGTGCGCTAGGGTTAGGGCTAACATGCACGTGCGTGCTTGTGCGCATGAGATTGGGATTCATCTCATTGGGCTTTATCTCTTGATGTACAGCGGCAGAGCGACTTCACTACCTGTGGCACTGACAGGCCAAAACACTGTGAAAAAATAAACAACACAAATAAATAAACTATGATAATAATGATAAATTATAATACACTAGGCTATTTAAAAAACAGATAATTATTGGCTAATTGTGCTTATTCCCACTAAGCAAAAAGTGGTCCAGATAACGTTTAAAAGACGTCTTTTCTGTACCTCCAGAAGACGTCTTCAGAGGGGCCAGAATGGAAGTTTTTAATACGTCTCTCCTGGATGTTGTTACTTTGTCATCTCTGAACCGTCAGAAGACGCTGCAAAGTTTCTGGAAAAAAATTAATTAAATATGCTTGCCACCCTTGTGACGGCGTGGACATACGCTTACCTGCCAACCCTATGCTGGTTGCAAGCAGTGTAGGGTTGTTGTCGTTGCTTTGGGCTTTCAAACTGTGTCAAAAGTATTTTCTAACTCCCAAAAATGTATGCGTTTTTGCGAGTTGAAAAAGTGTGTGTTTCTCCTTCTCTCCCCAGATTTTGAGTTCCAGATATAATGGGAGTCTATGGGGGAGAGAGCTGGCACTCCAGCCTTGGTTAGTGTTACCGTTTAAAAAGTTGAAGCTACTTTGCTTTTGTATTTACATTTTTCAAAGCAAAACTAGTTTTCCTACTACTTAACCCGAAAATTTTTGCATGTGGAGTGAAAATAGTGGCCAGTGGAGCAGTTTTAAGACAAGATTTTTAGGCGATTTTCCAATTTTCCAGGGCTGCTCCACTCTAGCCATCAGGTCTCTCACTCTAGCTCACGCAATACACGGCCAAAGAATGACTGAGCTGTGAGGCTTTGGAAATGCATGGGTGTCGGCCAGGTTTCCCTTTATTTTTCAATGAAGGTGAAAATCACAATTTTAAACGTAAATTAAGAAAAATCACAGTGTCGGATCAGTTTGAAAATCGTCACACCGCTTCTGCTAGATAAGACACACGTTTCTTGTATTTCGTGCGTGGACGCAAGTCAAAAGCTCTGTTTCAACTAAATATTGAAATTTCACATAGATATTTCATTTTAATGTGCCATATGTGGGTTTTCTCAAACAAAATATGGCTGTCCCCAAGTACTCTGGTCATTACCATCACTTTGAACAAATCACAGAATAATAAAGTTTTTCCAAAATCAGTTCATTTCACTCATCTGCATATGTGAAGAGGCAGATGAGCACATGGCTGTCAAGAGGAAAGTTTGACATTTTGATCATCAGAAATGTAAGTAAATTCAAGATTTATATAGGGTGACAGTAGAGTATGTTTATTACACGTCATTACCAAATAAGCTTCAATGTTGTTATTTTAGTGTAGTTTTATGAAAATTTGCTCTGTTTGTGTGTAACTAGAGTGCATTTTATGCTAGCTGTTGGGTTAGCCTTACCAAGTCATACAATGAGCTATTTTTTTACCAGGAAAGTAAGAAATGTCATTACCATCACACGTCATTACCACCACACAATAAGCTGTGATGGTAAAGACAAAGTGTGGTGGTAATGACATTTCTTTTTTTTTCTTGCCTCATACTCAATGATTTTTCCTTATTTAATGGAGATAACTGAGTAAAGATAAAATTCACAGATATATTATCAATGTCTAGTACACATTTTGACTATTTTGACACTGGGGTTTTAGATGCGGTCAATTTGGGCCCTGGCTTCTATAAAACATATACAGTACAGGCCAAAAGTTTGGACACACCTTCTCATTCAATGCGTTTTCTTTATTTTCATGACTATTTACATTGTAGATTCTCACTGAAGGCATCAAAACTATGAATGAACACATGTGGAGTTATGTACTTAACAAAAAAAGGTGAAATAACTGAAAACATGTTTTATATTCTAGTTTCTTCAAAATAGCCACCGTTTGCTCTGATTACTGCTTTGCACACTCTTGGCATTCTCTCTCGAGCTTCAAGAGGTAGTCACCTGAAATGGTTTTCCAACAGTCTTGAAGGAGTTCCCAGAGGTGTTTAGCACTTGTTGGCCCCTTTGCCTTCACTCTGCGGTCCAGCTCACCCCAAACCATCTGGATTGAGTTCAGGTCCGGTGACTGTGGAGGCCAGGTCATCTGCCGCAGCACTCCATCACTCTCCTTCTTGGTCAAATAGCCCTTACACAGCCTGGAGGTGTGTTTGGGGTCATTGTCCTGTTGAAAAATAAATGATCGTCCAACTAAACGCAAACGGGATGGGATGGCATGTCGCTGCAGGATGCTGTGGTAGCCATGCTGGTTCAGTGTGCCTTCAATTTTGAATAAATCCCCGACAGTGTCACCAGCAAAACACCCCCACACCATCACACCTCCTCCTCCATGCTTCACAGTGGGAACCAGGCATGTGGAATCCATCCGTTCACCTTTTCTGTGTCTCACAAAGACATGACGGGTGGAACCAAAGATCTCAAATTTGGACTCATCAGACCAAAGCACAGATTTCCACTGGTCTAATGTCCATTCCTTGTGTTTCTTGGCCCAAACAAATCTCTTCTGCTTGTTGCCTCTCCTTAGCAGTGGTTTCCTAGCAGCTATTTGACCATGAAGGCCTGATTGGCACAGTCTCTTCTTAACAGTTGTTCTAGAGTTGGGTCTGCTGCTAGAACTCTGTGTGGCATTTATCTTGTCTCTGATCTGAGCTGCTGTTAACTTGCGATTTCTGAGGCTGGTGACTCAGATGAACTTGTCCTCAGAAGCAGAGGTGACTCTTGGTCTTCCTTTCCTGGGTCGGTGCTCATGTGTGCCACTTTCGTTGTAGCGCTTGATGGTTTTTGCGACTCCACTTGGGGACACATTTAAAGTTTTTGCAATTTTCCGGACTGACTGACCTTCATTTCTTAAAGTAATGATGGTCACTCGTTTTTCTTTAGTTAGCTGATTGGTTCTTGCCATAATATGAATTTTAACAGTTGTCCAATAGGGCTGTCGGCTGTGTAGTAACCTGACTTCTGCACAACACAACTGATGGTCCCAACCCCATTGATAAAGCAAGAAATTCCACTAATTAACCCTGATAAGGCACACCTGTGAAGTGAAAACCATTTCAGGTGACTACCTCTTGAAGCTCATCGAGAGAATGCCAAGAGTGTGTAAAGCAGTAATCAGAGCAAAGGGTGGCTATTTTGAAGAAACTAGAATATAAAACATGTTTTCAGTTATTTCACCTTTTTTTGTTAAGTACATAACTCCACATGTGTTCATTCATAGTTTTGATGCCTTCAGTGAGAATCTACAATGTAAATAGTCATGAAAATAAAGAAAATGCATTGAATGAGAAGATGTGTCCAAACTTTTGGCCTGTACTGTATGTCTGTCTTTGTCTGTGTGTGTGTGTGTGTGTGTGTGTGTGTGTGTGTGTGTGTGTGTGTGTGTGTGTGTGTGTGTGTGTGTGTGTGTGTGATTTTCTGGAGGTTTAATCCCAAGGATAATATGTGTTAAAATTTTAAAATAACAGCTGTGTTAAATAAGTCCATTATAACATTATTGAATAACATTTTTCTGCACCAATTCATAAATATTATGTCTGAATATTTTATAAAGGCCTCACGTGTCATTTAAAATAAATTCATACATTTTCTCTTAATAGGCTACAGTTAATTCAACATGGCACCAAAAACAACTGCGCAAAGGTCAAAAACATTAACGTTAACTGTTTTGTAACAAGGTAATAAACATTTTCTATTTAAAAAGGTAGATTTGATTCATTTTTACTTTAGCTGTTTGTATCAAATGTCATTACCAAAACATTTTGTCATTACCGCAACACACAGTCATTACCACCACAGCGCATATTTTTTTAGAAAAACAAATTTATTAAATAATTTCTATATATTTATTTTGTATTTGTGAGAATTTAACATTTTTTCTTAACATTTTATCCAAAAAATATATAAATTATTAATTTATTGAAAGCATAAATTTAATTGTCAGAGTAGCATCTAACATAATATTGAAATATCAGAACAAACAACTCCTATAAATATGTTTAAAATGAAATAAAAATCATTCTCAGCACAGCTTAGTCAAAATTAATGTTTGAAATTACATGCAACGTTTTAAAAACACCATATTTTCATGTTGTTTTGAAAAATAATTCATTATTTGATGATGTGATGCTAATGACGTTTTGTCCTGACATCTTGGAAAAACCTATAAATATATTAATATATCTGAAATAAATGGTCACAACCATCCACAAGAATGAATTCCTGAGAAAATAAAAGCAATATTCAGATGGATAAAAATATGTTTCTACAAGTTGTATTTTCTTACAATTTAAGAAGTCAAAAGTTCCCTCAGTTGAAGAATTACCCTTATATAGACGTTCATATTATGGCCTGTCTCAACGTCTATCCTCGACTAGTTCTTGTCGTCTGTCGAACTGTTGTCGGCTGAACAACATCACTCGTGTCATTACATGTTTCAACTAAATATGGATGTCTTATTGACGTTCAGATTATGTTCTGGGCGGACTGACGTGATATCTACTTCTTTTGGACGTCCATGGACTTTGCTTGCTCAGTGGGCTTGTGTATATGATTTTTTGCTTAATGTATTTAAACAAACTAGTCACTGAATTTGGACTTATAAATCTCAGAGAGCAAACAATTAATGAAAACCTCTACCCTGCTAAATGTGTTCATTTTGCACCCCGAGCTGCTACACAGACTACATTACCCATCATGCCAAGCAAGGAGCACCCGGAAGACGGAGAAGAGGCGTAAAGTTTGCCTTTGGTGCTTGTTAGCGTCTTGCTCTGTGACCGTCGGTGTGTCAGCTGCGAGTCCCCCGGCATCTTTACACACACCTCCAGCCTTTCTGTCGGACCGGGAGCCGGACAACACAGAGAAATGTCCTCGGCAGTAAGTTGGTCTCATGTTGGCTCTCACCTTCCCTCTATGGGCGCGTTTTACCGCCCGTCTGTCTCAGTGTCAGAGCTACACACACAGTTTCTTCATTACCTCATAGTACAGACTTATTCCTCTGCTTTTTGCATTGCACATGGCCGCATTCATCACTTTTAATGTAGCTTAGGGTGAGGAGGAGCAGGTCGTAGCGTGAGGAAGGGTGTGTGCGCTGTCCATGCCAAACTCTGTGGCAGGAGCAAGAGGATTATCAACTAAAACCAGTCTGTCTGATTTTATACTTAAGATCAAAATTGTGTGTAATTGTTGGAGGATTTACAGTGTAGCTGAGTGTCTGGACAGTGTGTGTTGGAGTGCAAGTGGAAGATGTGTTAGTTTTCTGATATGTTACTCCAGCAGAAGTAGAGGTCCTGCTGTAAAAATGTACTGAGGTAAAAGTAAACAGAAACTCATTTAAAATGCACTTCCATGCTGTTATAACAGGATGAGAGTTCACGCTTCAAACTCGACTCTTTTCAAGGCGCATTATGCTGAACTGCAGTGAGGACCCTGTAGACTCAACTCAACAAATGTGGAATAAGTTTGAGTCCATATGGTTCTCATCGTCAGGCCATCTCACTATTTTTCCCCTTTCTTCCACTTTCTTCCTCATTTTGCTGGTTGAATCTAAATGGTCCTTGCTTCCAACGACTACCTGCAGTTTTTCCATTGTGCACGTTTTATTGGAAATTTGGAAATGACCTAACTGTAACTGTACCTTTAAAACCTTAAAAACAGTGTAACTGTACCTTTAAAACAGTGTCGACTGCAACTCAAACTCAGAATCACACAAACTGAACCTGTGTTTGAACTTCAGCTTGTAAAGTTTAAAGGTGACCCTTGAGCTAATGTCAATTTAAATGATTCATTCATAAGCAGTGACAATTGAATTCACTGAAGTAAAGCTGACTAAAGGTTTCCATGTTATATCTACGCAGTCTTGAATCGTTTTTGACTGAACTCAACTTTTTTTTTTTCTCCTGTCAGTTTTCAGGCACAGACCATAACCAACACAAGCGTGTGACTAGCCGCTCTAATCCTGGATTCCTTGAGCGTTTAAGTGAAACTCTTGGAGGAACAGTTTTAGGTGTTGGACTGTTCTTCCTCTCGTTCTACGTTCTCTTCACCAACGAGGTAGGAAACTCATGTGGAGGCACCCATATACTGCATGCACAAGGGATGCATGATGATATTGGCATGTTGTCGATATTGGCTTTAAAATGAAGTAAATTGACTTGAAATTAAGATTTCTGCCAGTATGACATAACAATATGTGAAATTTGCCCTGGCTGTGGCTATTGCTGGTAGCTTGTTCACTTGGGATGAATCATATAGTTTTGTTTGAAATAAAATGTTATATAAAAACAAATATGGCATGTTTTACATAACGCAAGCTGAAGTAGTTTTCTGATTTTGTCCAGTGAATATGTACATTTTGCGAAGCACTGTATTTTATGTCTGAATCTGCCTCTGGGCCTTCTCAATAAGAGCAGGCATACTAATAAGTTCATTTCACTACAGGAGAGACTTAATGTTCTCTGCAATCTGGTGCCAAAAATGTGCATATCTCAGCATCTGCAGCTGGCCAAAAGAGTTGGCATTTGGGATATTGGACCATGTTTACACAAACATCGCTAATGCATACAAAGCCACCCCTCCCCCACTCGGGGCAGTTGAACCACATCTCTTTGTTTCTACTCCCTAAATACTTAACACTTATCAAACATGTGAAACTGTCTGTAAAAACAGTTTAACTGTGGCCAGAGGGAGCTGAGACTGCACTTCAGCACCGGTTTCAACACATTGACTGAAATATGGTTGCTAAGCAGGCTACTCTGGACATCAACCACTTTGCCTCCTCAGTCCTGAGTTGCATCAAAACCAACTCAGACAGTGTCACTACCCTCAAACGGATCACTACATTCCCGAATCAGAAGGGTTAGGGCTGTGTACAAACCACAGAGTCACTGTAACTGTTCCTCTGCTCAGGGAAGGGCGCTGCAAACGGCATCCTCCCTGGATGAAGGGCTTTCACAGGTCGTGTCCTTGGATCCTTCCTTCAGCCTCGACCCCCAGAACAACAACCGTCTAGTTCACCTGTCTGCACAGCTGCGCACCTCACAGGTAGGCTGTACGGGACGTGTTGGTTGCAGCTCCAATGCGCCGGTGTCTTTGCTCAAGAATAGACCTTTATAAGCACTGAAATAGTCTGATTCCCTGTCTGTTGTGTGTCTGTGTAGCCCCTTCATGACCCCAACTACAGAGTGGTTGTGCAGGCGGTGAAGCTGAAGAGACAGGTGGAGATGTACCAGTGGGTGGAGTACCAGGAGAGCAAGTGAGTCCATGCTGCCTGCAGGGCTACAGTCAGGGTGGGGTCTGATCTAAAACAAAACAAAATGAAAACTTTGGCTGCCACACACATTGTTAGATGTTTTAGATTGCTATTATGCCTTGTATTAGCCATTAAAGTCCCTGTGAAATTAACTCTCATCACATTCACTTCCTTGGAAATAGTGTATCTTAATGGTGACCTCACACTGCACCAGGGGTTGGAAACAAAACTTTTTAACCATTAAAACCTTCATAAAAGTTTGATTAATCCTGCCCCTTCTCTCATTCCATCAAATAAAACAATGCTTCTCTCCCTAATTGATGTCCCGCCCGACAACCTGTTATAACTGGAAATACATTGTTATATAATCTCATGCACACCCACAAAGTGACAGGTGTGTCAGAGGAATGGTTCAGTATCATCAGAGACAGAAGGTTCCTGCACACGGGAAATAATATTAAATCAAGGATGTGCAATAAAATCTTTTGAACTGCTTAACATGGGAAGAGTAGCTTAGTTCCAGTATGTTAACTCTTTATTTTTAGCCATTCATTTGTAATTCTGACACCCCTTTTCAAATGAACGCCCGCATGTCATTACTAAACCTCAGTGAGTGTCTTGCTGTCGTTCTTTTCAGGGACTATCAGGAAGATGGCGAGACCAAAACTGAGACGACATACACATACAGTGAGTTGTTGTTGTTTTCAAGATGGCTCCTTGTTAGACTTTGGTCTAACAAGGAGCCATCACTGCAGTTCAGTGTAAAGCTTGGCTGACTCCATTGCGGAATGTATTTCTGGTTGCTGTTTATGTAGTGACAGTGACACTAATCCAGCGAGTTGAAACTGTGTTCATTGTTTGGATGTGCAGTGTGAGGCAGTATCATTCCTATTTCCCTCAGATACAGAATGGAAATCTGAGTTGATCAACAGCAGGAATTTTGACAAGGAAATTGGCCATATCAATCCAAGGTACTGAAATTTATTCAGATTATTCTATTCTATTCTATTCTGCTCTATTCTGTTCTTGGGCTGGGTGACCTATCAATATCTTGCTAAGAGACTAGAGATCTAGGATTGTTAATATTGTAAAATCATGATAAGTGCTGTTTTTTCCTGGTTATATGGGCTGAATTACAGTAAAGCAGTGCAATTTTCTAAACATATTAGACTGTTCTAGTTGTTCTGCCATTTGCCTCCACATGCTTGATCATTATATCCACATTACTAAAAAAATCTCTTGCGTGCATATATCTTATGAAAGAACCAACAGTCATCCCCACAGTATCAACATGGAGGTAAAGATATTGTCCATGATTTTGTCCACATCACCCAGCCCTGTTCTAATCTGTTCTGTACTTTGGCAATGAAATGGATTTATTTGTAATGGGTTTGTGCTTAATCGTTGTTGAATATTATCTTTGTTCTCACTTAGTGCCATGGCGGTCGAGAGTGTGACAGTGGTGGCTCCTGAAGTCAGGGTCGGGCCTTTCGTTCTGTCTAAAGGTATGTTTCCACACACACTGGGGCAGAAACACACACCCCATCCCCACTGCTCTCAAAGCCAGCTCTCCTGTTGATGGTTTCTCTCAATGACAGGACTGGTGGAGCAGATTAATAACTTCCAGACCCTGAGTCTGCGGGATTTTCCTGGCTCCAACCTGGACCCCTTTCTCACCATAGATGAGGATTATTTCTACCACACCCCTCACCCCCGCAGACCAGAGGTGAGAGTGACGACACTAACACATTCACGACACACACCTGTGCTGTGAGCGGTGGGTTCAGTCATTATGTGTTTGGTGTTTTTTTGTTAGGTGGGGGACGTGCGTGTGAGCTTCTCGTTCGCTGGACTTAGTGGTGCAGGATCTTATCCTGGCCCGGCCCAAACGGTGAGTGTCTCAAGTTCCATGTTCTGGTACCGTTGTTATTCGCACATAATCACCAGAATTACAGTAGATTACAATCAATTACACAAAAATGAAGATGAGGATGAGGTAATTCTGTTTTATTCATAGTGTATTCTTTTCTTCACATCACACACTGTGTTTAAACTTAAATCGTGGTCTTCCTCAGTTGCTGGTGAAACATTTACTGTTTTTCAGGTCAGTGTGGTGGCCATGCAGAGAGGTGAGAACCTGATCCCCTTTAAAACCAAGTCAGGAGACACTCTGGAGATCCTGTACCTGGAGGACCTTTCTGCCCAGGTCAGCGTGCATTTTGTTTGATTTTGTGGACACGACTGAAAGTGGTTTATATTAGAATATCTATACCCATGTGTCTGCGCACACTGAAGTCGTTGAAGGACTGATTTCCCATGTGACTCTTGGCGCTGATAGTTGCAGTTGTGTTTGGTCTGTAGGAGGTTTTTGAGAAGGAGCAGCAGCACAACACCATGAAGACATGGGGCCTCAGGGCTGCAGGCTGGGCGCTGATGTTCCTTGGCATAAGTTTGACCATACGCATCATCCACACACTGGGTAAGCTCTTGCTACACTCACTCACACACACACACACACACACACACACACACACACACACACAGCTATTTAATACAAAGATTCAACTCATTACTGTTTTCCTTCATTATGAATTCATGTTCTTCATTGTTTTCCCCTGCCAGTGGATTGGGTCCCCATTCTCAGAGAGCTTGTTTCCTTGGGGCTGAAGCTCTTCGCCCTGTGTGTCTCCTGCTCTCTCTCCCTGCTCACCATTGCAGTGGGTTGGCTCTTCTACCGCCCCTTAGTGGCAGCAGCCCTGGGTGCCGTTGCTCTGCTCCCGGTGTTGATTGCCCGCTCTCGTGTTCCGGCCAAGAAGCATCAGTGACTATGACCATGTTAGCATTCGAACGTCGTCGGCTCTGAAACAAGCAGTTTCTGGCGCGTTTCCACTGTGTCTTGGGTTGTCCATCCATCTGAAGTGTGTCACTGTTTTGCCGCTGGTTTTTCCACAATGGTTTCATCAAACCGCTCGGGTTCGTGAGTAGGACTTGAAGAAATGCTCTTTCACAATGCTTTGTCTCCTGTAGGTGCAATAATGAATACAGTCCAATGTCCAACAAAGTGCCTATGATAGTGAATGAATTTCAACATTTAAACTAGTTTTGTATAATTGTCTGTTTTATATTTACGCACAAAATGCAAAAACACATCCTTGCAGACTTGAGGAAGGTTTACAAATGTCAAATGTTTTTTTTTTCCCCTCTTGATGCTACACTCATTGTTTTCTCAGTTGTTAGACTGTTGCTCATAATGAGCAACATAAAATTACTGTAACCCAGATTGTTAGGTTACTTAGCTAATATTTTTCATCGTGGTAAATCTTCATATTTCTAATTTTTATTCCATATCATATTACTATCACAGTAAAAATGTTTAGTTTGCACTGTAAATATCACAATGATCCAAACATACAATTATTCAAGTAATCTTACCCATCTTATTAAGTTACTCTGAAAGGCTGAAAACTGCTTGAGGTCATGTTTCTCTGCCCCAGTCTTGCAAGGCTTGTTTTGTCAAAAACATTTTTTGATCATTATTAAGGCTTGTTCATGAAACCAAAGAAAAAGAGGAATCTCTGCAGTTTTGCTGTTTGTTTATATGCACTGCACCTTGAATTAAAACATTTTGTTGTGTGAGTAGTGGGAGTCCTACAGTACCTTATTGTGTGTCATCTTTCCAGAGTCCTGCATAAACTGTACACAGGACTTCCTACTGTTTCCAAACGAGAGGTCGTGCAATCTTTATCAAGCAAATGAGGCAAGCTATCAAGATTCTTACAAAGTAATTTATTACACAAAAACACTAAGTTTTCATTTGTGTTTTAACAAAATGAGTTTCCAGTCTTCTCATAATGTGCATGTGATCATAATGCACAGGAGGATTTCTAGATGAAGCACACAAACAATTTGACTTCATGTGAGCGTCTGTTCCTTGAAATAATTAAAGGACTACGGGTCACAGTGTATAGGTACCTCACCCTAGTTGGCTGTGGAAAACATTCCTCAGATCAGCAGGCAGGGCTTAAGCACTTAACTGTAGTTGGCAGGTATGACACAACAGGTCCCCTGGCTGACCTCTGATTACATAGTATGTGTTGATAAAGGTTTTATTATGGCAGATTTACTCATGTTAAAGTACAAAAAAAAAGCATATTCCATAACCTCAAAATTGAATACTGACAAAACCTGACTACTTTTGCTTAAGACAGAAAAGTAAAAGCATTACACCTTTAATAAAAACTGGGGAGAACAGTCTTTTGTGTTGGTGTGTCTGGGGGGCAGGTTTGACCTAATATTCCTTCCTCTCCCCCCTGTAGGAAGCAGTCCTCATGCCTCCGTTTACAGTAGGAGACATTTGCTGCTCTTCTTTCCCCTCCGGGCCTGTAGCGCAGCCCTAGTAGCCATCTCAAAAACTTCCCTCACGCCATCCTTTGTTTTTGCAGAGCACTCCATGTATCCAAAGGCACCGATCCTGTTTGCCATGTCACGCCCCTCCTCTGGTTTCACAGGCTCCTGCAAAAAAAGTTAACCAAAGTTTTAGCAAACGGGCCTTCACCGCTCACAAGATCGTATATACAAGCAGGTGCATGCATTTTAAAAACTTTACCTGCTTCATTTTGGCGAGCTCCCTGCGGGTGTGCTCGTCATTGCGCAGGTCCTTTTTATTTCCCACCAGGATAATGGGAACATTTGGACAGAAGTGTTTGACCTCTGGAGTCCACTTCTCTGGGATGTTCTCTGGATAAAGGGAGGATATTCATCAGTCACAGACAAGAGATAGTTCCAGTGTAATTTCATTTTATAAGATGTGGTGATCTGGACCTGATTAATGACTGAGCAGGAAATGTTTTATCCTAGATAGTGAAACGGCCTTAAGACGAAGCCCTCTGTACGGATTCCTCACATCTTTTAGGATAAAGGCCTTGGTGCCTGACTACTTTTGATGTATAGCGGAGAGTGAATCGAAGAACATGGTAAAATATGATAAATCAAGTAAGTGCACATACACTTCATCATGTCCAGTAGTTGCATTTTATCACTTTGTGTGTGTTGTGATTGGTTTCATACTAATGATCATCAGGGACATTTGTTTCTAGGAGTGCCTGGCAAGTATTCTGAAAGTTAAATTTAAGTACCCAGAAAAGGTATGGACTAGGACACAATCAAGGCTGATTGTGAAAATTGGCATAGGAGTGTGTCACTTATTACAAATTTAACTTAGCAACAGAGTAAAACTAACATGGTCTTTAGTTTAAGGAAAAAAGTTATCTGTGTTCCTCCACACTGTTTTCCCATTTGAAAAGCCTGACCTGTTTTTTTGCACCTGCATTTGTATTACGATTCATACAAAAATGCCCATTTGTATTGGATAAATATATCAGCACTAAAACAACAACAACAAAAACACTCGGGTGTATTCCTGCTTCTGAATCTTACATACCATGTAAGAACTGGTAAAATGAAAAACCGCATTTTACTTACCAAGACTGTCAGGACTGTCAATGGAGAAGCACATGAGAATGACATCAGTATCTGGATAAGAGAGTGGGCGCAGTCTGTCATAGTCCTCTTGACCTGCTGTATCCCAAAGTGCCAGCTCAACCTGCCACAGGAGGTCACAGATTATCAGCCAGCACACAAAGCCACAGCATGTTTATAACACTGCCGGTCTATTAAGTCAAAAAACTACACAAGCACACTAATGAGTGGTGACACAATATCCAGTTATTATTCAATATTACTTCAGTAATCTATTTATGTTTTTTTTTTTTTTTTTTTTTTAAAGAAAACTTAAGTAATTAAAGAATGACATTCACACACAATGCTCTTGTATAATTTGATCCTCTATGCGGCTCAAAGCACGACAGCATCACAGTTTGAGGACAGTATACACAGGTGAGGTGCCAACCCATCTGGTGCACACAGTTATAGAAAACCTGTGTTACACCTACATCAGCTGAGAGGCTGAGGCTTCATATCCTTTCGTCTTACTTTTTGATTTCAACGCCTATTCAACCTCAGTTTCCATGGTAATATTCAGAATATTCTATGTTGTGAAGACTGGGATGCTGGTAGTCAGGATGTGGAGATGCACAATTTCACAGTTTATGCACATTAAGAATTAAAATGGGATATTTGCCATTGTAAAGAGTAACATGTTAAGACAGTCAGAGACCCCCTGCTCTGCAAAAAGCTCTGTCGACCAAAGTCCTCAAGGTAAGGAAGCCTTTTGTACTATTTAGCATATAAGCACAGCTTATTGAATTTCTTGCATATGGTCAAATGATCAATATTAATGTACAGGGTGGAGGACTGAAGAGAGAAAACATCCTATTTGCTGTTTAGACTATACGCGTCAGTGTAAATAAAGATCATGCTGCAGGGAAACAAGACATACCTGTTTGCTATCAACCTCGATGTCAGCCACGTAGTTCTCAAAGACTGTGGGTACATAGACCTCTGGAAACTGGTCCTTACTGAACACGATGAGTAGGCAGGTCTTCCCACAGGCTCCATCTCCCACTATGACCAGCTTTTTTCTAATTGCTGCCATAGCTGCAGAGAAAAAAATATATCAATATATATAAAATGGTAAATGTTGGGAAAGAAGATCACTTCAGCTAAAGCAACACTGGGGTCTGGTTTATTGCACTCAGTCATTGCTGAAAGGCACCACTGTCATCATGAAAAAAAAACAAAAAACAAAAAACATGAGGCTGACAGTACACTTAATCTGTATGAAACAAACTGCAGAGGCTAGCCAGTTTTTTGTGGCAAAATAAAGATTACAGTGTTGGAGTAAAGCTAATGGGTGGTCCATCCACTACAGCTCCCATACAAGGAGGAAAACACGGATGCACAGAGAGCCTTTCCAGCCCAAATCTGCTTTAGTGCGCTTCTTAACCTAAATGTCACACAGGGAACCTTCTTCCATGATGATACATTTCCGCCCCAGTCAGTGCCTATGTGACCCACCCCTGAGGCAAGCTGGGCTACACTGACAAATATTGAGCTTCTACGGCTAATCGAGAACAGAATTATCAAAACTCAATTAAAAGAGAGCCTCCTGATCAATAACTGTGAACAAACTCTGGCCGAGCATTAAGTTAGCGCTAGCTAGCCTGGATCTCAGCTAGCTGGGAGGCTGCTCTGTTTACAAAAGACTTCGCTAACAGGCTACCTTAGCGTTAGCCGAATGTGAGGATAATAACGCTGTTTAAATTAGTATATTACAAAATAGTGGTGTAAGGTTAATAAGCGTTATTTGTGAAAGAGTATATATATATTCACCTGTGAGTGCAACAACTTATTTGACTGTTTGCAGTCCAACCAGCTTCCCCAAACCCCGCTAGACTGAGTCAGACAACAAAACAGCTAAGGCTAGCCAGTTAGTCGAGGCTAGCTTAACATAACGGAAGTAAACGAGACTTTGCTGGTCCGTTAGCTAGCTAGCTAGCGCAAGTGGGGTGTCGGCAGAAAATATAGGTTAACTAAACCATATAACGACAATACGGGTGACACCGCAATGCCCTTTGCGTGTAGTGATGATATGCTTACCTGGTGACTGGTTTAAAGGCTACCCAAATGATTTCCAAACAATGATTTGCTGGCCTCCGTCGTCCCTCACTTCGCTGCGCCGCTGGCCGCTGTTGGATTAGCAGGGGGGAAGTGAGGGGGCGGCGGGGGGCGTGGACAAGGCCTCGCGGCGCACAGCTATACTATACTATACTATACTACAGTACTTTACTACGCTATCCTATCCTATCCTATCCTATCCTATACTATACTGTACTGTACTGTACTGTACTATACTATACTACTCTACACTACACTATACTATACTTCACTATAATATACCAATTTGGTTTTAAAAGTAAACACTACAGATCTGTGTAGATATGCTCTTAAGGGAGTTATTAGTAAGAACAGTAGACATAACTCCAGTGTTAATATGTTTTCTGGATGCATGTAAAGCATATGACCATGTCAATCATAGTAAACTGTTTTTAAAATTACAAGAGCGAGGGGTTCCCCCATATCTGATATGGATCTTGCATTTTTGGTATTTACATCAAACCATGCAGGTGAGATGGGGTAGAATTACATCTGCATCATTCAGGGTGACCAATGGCGTTCAACAAGGCGGAATTCTTTCACCTGTTCTTTTTAATTTATGGATGATCTTTCTAAGAAGCTAAAAGGATGTAAGACTGGTTGTATGGTAGGGGAGAGCCTCATTAACCATCTGATGTATGCTGATGATTTAATTGTCCTGTCTCCTTGTAGTGCTGGTTTACAACAACTGCTCAGAGTGTGCTCAGGTTACATTGTGCAGTTTGACATTTAGTTTAACTCTAAAAAGTGTGTTGTTGTGATATTTAAAACTATAGAATACCAGAAGTTGAACTTTCCATTGTTCCTTCTGTCTGATCAAGTACTGAATGTAGTGAATAAGGTAAGATACTTGGGTCACTTCATCAGAGATCATTTATGTGATGATGATGATGATGTGCAGCGCCAGTGCTGTAAATTATATGCGCAAGCGAACATGCTGGCACACAAATTCCATATGTGTACTGATGATGTTAAAATAGCCCTTTTCAGATCTTACTGCACACTACTCTATACAGCACACCTGTGGTGCAGTTAAAGCAAAGCAAAAATGAAAAAGTTTAATTTGGCAGATAATGATGCTTTTAGAATCCTGCTAAAGCTTCCAAGGTGTACAAGTGCAAGTCAAATGTTTGTGAGCAGTAATGTCCCCACCTTTCATGCTGTGCTGAGGATTTTTATGTTTAAATTTATATATCGATTGTCTGACTCGAAGAACGAAGTTATTCAGGTCCTGGTTGAGCCTACAAGGAGCTTCTGGAGGCACCGGAGTGATTGTCTGTATGTGTTTTAGCTATTGTGACATCTGAACTTTTGTATTGTTTTTTAATCGTTGTGGTTGTTTTTTTGTTTGTTCTTATATTTGTGTTTATATGGACCATACTGCTCTGAAATAAAGTTGAAATGAGTATAGTATATTGTACTATACTATACTATACTATACTACATTACACTACACTATACTACACTATACTATACTATATTGTACTATACTATACTATACTATACTATACTGCACTAAACTACACTATACTATACTATACTATACTATACTACAATACTTTACTACACTACACTATACTATACTACACTATACCATAATACACTATACTATACTATACTATACTGTTTTATTTTATTTATTCATTGTTTTTATTTTATTTTGTGTGCATTATTGTTATTATTATTATTGTTATTATTATTATTATTATTATTAGTAGTAGTTGTAGTAGTAGTAGTAGTATCGTTGTTGCTATTGTTGTTGTTGTTGTAATTAGTTGCTATTTGGATATAGTTGGTTATTTACAATAGTAATCGGCTAACAACAGCAGCCAACAAGAACAACAACAGAAGCTAGAATAGTTAATTAATAATTACTGTTAATTATTCAGACTGGATGTAGTGGTGACAGTTATTACTTAACTGCTAGATGAGGTTGTGGCCAGGACAGGAAACTGTTATTGTTATTAGAGCAAAGCCTTGCAATGAGTGAGTGATGATTACACTGTCATAAACAGGGGTAATTTACAGCAGGAGTCCCAAGGTACAGTCTACACAAATGTACTGTAATTATTGGACATCAAGGTATAATTATGTTTACCATACTCAGAGCCAAAAAGGTACATACTATGTTCCCAACATACATATATATACCGTTTCCTCTAAACGTTAAGGCACAATACCAGGAAACAGCATTTGTTTTGTCAAATACAATGAATGAATAAATAAAAATGCATGAATAAACATATAAACACCAAAATAAAGAAATTAGATATAATATTAATTTAAGGTGGATTTTAACTTGTGGGCTATGTTTGAGTAGCCTTGAAATAAAATAAGTTTTGTAGATTTGTTGATATAAAAAATAGGTAATAGAGTTATCCAGTCAATAATGAAGTTATGATGCAGGAAAAAGAGCGGTCTGTATCAGGCACAAACCACGAGGCGGCAAATAAGACCCCAATGTCAAGGGTACAAAAGCAGCACCTTAGAGGGTCCTGCCCCAGTGACCAGCCACTGTATACCTAAAGGTACAGTTATGTACTTCATCCTCTGAGAGTGTAGATAATAGTTGTTGAAGGAGCTGCAGTGGACACTGATTTATCATAGCACACTAGTTTTGTAGAGGCTGAGAAGTGCGTGCCCTCTGCTCTTTGATCGAGCTTATCTCACAATATTATTACAACTCTGTTGTAGGTGTGATAAAGGAAATAATATTTAAGATGATGTCTAACCAGTGCGTGTCTACTTTCCTTTCCTGTCTCCCCATTCTCTCTTCTTCCTCTCTCTCTCTCTTTCTGTCTCTCTCCCCTTCTTGCTAGTCTATTTATTAAACTATATAAGGAGAATATAAAGACAAAGTTACATTATGTTTATTATTTACAAGTTACTGTGGCTATACTAAGGACTGTATAGACAAAAGTCCAGCAATACTTTTGATCATTAATTGTTGCAGTCTTTTGTTTTTTTAAATACCATTTTTACACATGCTTATCGTGTTTGGAGTAGCCTGTGTCTTGCACAATAAAAGGCATGGCAGAAATTTAAATACACTTACTCCATGGTCTTCCACTCTACTTTTATCACACTCTGTGTCGGATTATACTGTCTAGATTGTCCCGCTATTCCCTTTTAAAGGAATATGTGAAAACTGCAGTTTTACAGTTTTGAGGAGCAAGTTGGGTTAGGTTAAAGAAGACCTGTTGATATCTGTGATACTTGTTGGTTACTTTGACGTGCCTGTTTAATATGGACTGAAAAATTATTTGAAAATTTCAGATTGATCAATTGAGAGCGTGAAAGAGAGAGAGTGAGAGAGAGAACAGTATGTCCTCTGTTGTATTAATAACCATGGCTCTTACTCTAATCCTGATAAGAGGCTTTCTCAGCACTGCTCAGATTCAGTTCATGGAAACCAACTCAGGCATGTTTCCATGGAAATGAACAAAGCTGTGTATCACAGCTAATAGTAATAGTTGATTTTCACATGTATTTTCACATGTGTCCAGTGGTTAAACAGTGAAGAACTATTTCCATTTTGGAAAACAGATTTGCAAGGTGCATTTCTCAGTTTCCCATGAAGATAAATAACACCATTTTGTAAATAAAGGCCTTACAGTAGCTAACATCTTCCCTTTACCAACAGCCATTTCATCAGCCACTTCAATCATTTTGTACAATGGGTCAGTGTGCAGGTTTGTTTTAAATGTCCCATGTTTCATTTTGGAGGATCATTCTTCAGAGTTTTCACTTGATTGAAACACTTCATGCTATCTTTGGTCTTTTGCCATAAAATTGCCCTGCCAGCCTCTGCATGTCATTTATTCTCAGCATGACCTCATTTTGTTGCAAACTCATTAAGTCTGTCTGCATGTGATGGTCGTACGCAGCCTAAAACTTGTTCAGCTTCATGTTTTGAACATGCAGACACACGGGAAGAAGTAAAACAGACATTACTTTGACACCTTCCAGGAATTTGAACTCTAGTGTCCTCCAGGCGTCAAACACTGGTGACTTTTGTGCTGAACTTTGAAAAGCGCTTCACACATTTCACAGCCATTTCACACAGCTGACATTAACACTTACTGAAAGATCACATATTATGTTTGTATCATGAATATCAGCTAAAGCCTTCATGTGACAAAAGTAGGATTTATATGGTAGCTGACAGATAATGATGCCCAGAGGCGTCAAGTGTTTTATACCTTCACTGCTGGCTTCACCACAGTTGATCAAGGTCACTGACCGTCATAAAAACACCGAGTAAACACTGACAGTTCTGTTCAACCGTGGCTGGAGGCAGACAGCCTGGGCCTCCTCCTCAAGAAGTTTAAGGATCTCTGAAGGGACTGAGGAGCTCAGAGCATTTGAAGAAAAAGCACCATTTCCTAAAACTCAGTGGACTGAATTAGTGGAAGAAACCCATTCTACAATCTCTTCCTCCTAGGGATGAGGGAAAAAAGAAACAATTCAGTTATAAATTGTGATTTTTTTTTTAGGTAGGGGTGATTTTTATATTGCCATGCCATGCTGACGCTGAATCAATACTTTGTCCTTATTTAAGACACATTTTTCTTTTATTCAAGGTGGGCGGAAAAAAGTTTATGCTTAGAATGCAACAGATGGTAGTGTGAAAAAAAATGTTGTTTTCCATAGTCCGGTGTTTAAAAGAACAACAAAATTGGACAATATCGTAAAATCAAATCTCAGAATCACAATCATTACAGAATTGCAGTACATGATGAATCTGCACCCAAGTATTGTGAATTATATCATCTTGGGAGGTCCCTGCTGACTCCCATTCTGCTTCCTACTTGTGGTTAAAAAAAATCCTGAAGACCAAACGGCATATATTTTCATTGTTCAAATAAAAGAGTCAGAACATATAAAAACATTAAAAAAAAAAAAAAATCAGCAGATATGATGGATATGAGGTTTCTGTGAGATTTAGATAATGGTAAAGTTGAATAATGACAGCATTTTGTTTGTGTGCCATCCTGTCGTTGGCTGGAGTCAGAAACAATCGCCGATTCACAGTTTGAGGTTGTGACACGTGACACTGAGCCTGAGGGCCAGGTGGGCCAGAGGAGCTTCATATGTGGAAGGGGTAGTCCTGCAGGTAGTGCAGCAGAGGCCTCGGGAGCGGCAGCAGCTCGGGGCCGGAGGTGTGTCTGTTGATAGTGAGGCGTGTGAGGTGCTGTAAGGAGGGGAAGGCCTGAGGCTTGTTTAAGGGGCACATCAGCTTCAGAAGCACTCCGCTGTCCTTAGCTGTGGGCTGGCCAGGGTCAGGCTTTGCTTTTGGATGAAGGTTGTCCTCATCGGCTGTCTGGCCTTGTGGAGAATGTCCCGACCCGATGTAGTGCTGTATGAGGCTGAGGACGTTGGGGAAAGACTGCAAGTGAGGCAGGCCAGGAGAACTGGAGTCCAGCCAAAAGCAGCCCGTCCTGTACTCTATGCGGACGTTGGTGGGTCCACAGCGGGTTTTCACTGATAGGGTCAGCATGTACTGAGGGTGGCTGCTGTCGCGCACCAGGAATGTCCCCTCAGGCTTTTTCAGAAGAGCATCTCGAGCTTCACTTGCTGACATGGGCCCCCAGTACCAACCTGCAGTCAGAGAGAGGCTTGCAAGTTACAGCTATACTGCCAAACCCATATGCCTCTTATATACAGTGTCATCAGACCCTACTGCATCAGCCCCAGTTTGGAGATCATGAAAATATTTCTCATTTCTCCCTCAGTGCCAACACTCGCTGTTCCTCCTGTTGTGCTCTGTGCCTAACACTAAACACATATGTACTAACCAGGTATTTGGATAAATGTGTCCAACAAATGGGATAAATAATGTTTATATGAGCTGGACCCAATATGTAAAACTTGCTGTGTCATCCATCCATTCTCCACAAACACTTTTTCCTATTCAGGGTCACAAGATGCTGGAGCCCATCCCAGTATACATTGGGTGGAGGGCAGGGAAACACCCTACTCAAACTGCCAGTCCATCACAGGGAAAACACAGAGACAAAAACTCTCTCTGTCTCTCACTCACTCACACACACGCGTGTGCGCACGCACACACACATACGCACATTCACAGTTACATCAGTTCACCTGATCTACATGTGTTTGAACTATGAGAGAGAGGGAACCCACACATGGAGAACAACCTTCACACAGAAAAGCCCAGAGCTAAGATTCTAACCTACAACCTTCTCGCTGAGGGCTACACACTGCAGACACCCTGCCAGCTCGACACAAGGAGACATGAACTGTTATGCAGACATATACAAAACATAAACCTGTTCGAGTACCTGAGGTGTGCAGATACTGGAAGGTGGTGGTGATGCAGCGGAGGTCTTCGGCGGGGTCCCAGGGCGGAGATGGAGGGTGTGTGCAACATGAAGCCCTCGTCTCCTCATGATGAGACATAGTCATCGCCCTGGCAACTGGATCCGATGGCAGCCCTGCCAACAGAGGTCTGATGTTGGAGGAGGCCAGCAGAGCATGGACAGGACATTTCAGGTGTAAATAGGCTATATGCAGAATGGCTTCATTTGGTCTTATTATCATGAAAGCACATGAGCTTAGACTATATTATATATTATTATTATTATTATTATTATTATTATAAGATTAAATCACTGTGTTCAATTATATACTTACTGCGCAAACAAACTCAGCAAGCAGTATTAGACTGATAAATAACCATAAATTATTACACTTATTAAGTTTATAAACGCTTAAGGCACATAGATGAATCATGTTATAATGCTTATTATGACTGTCCATAATTAGAATTGTCTTGACATTAGACGCACTGATATTAAAACTTTTTAATTGGTCATATAAAAATAGTCTACATAATAAAATGAAATGCAAATAATAAAACAACCTTTGGAACCACAGGTTAACAAAGATTTAGACCATTTATATCACATAGCAGACCACAGCTCGACATAAGCTCACCTTGGATCAATCATAATCGTAAGCACTTTAAAATTACTTAATTCCCAGGGAATAAATCCGTTGATTCTTTACAGTAGGCTAATTACAAAATACCACAATTATCCTCTTGGAAGATGGCGGAAAAAATCGAAAACATTCCTTGTAACTTAATTATCATAAAAGACGGAGGTAAAAAAATAATAATAATTGTAACACACCACTGTGTGTGTCACCTGTCATCTCAGATGTAGAGTACTATTAAAGGTCGGTAAAAATAAATAAATAAATAAATAAATACATTTTTTTAAAAAGAGAGAGAAAGAGAGAGCTCCTGAGACGCGGCTCTTTATGCTGGGGAGTGGAGGGACGAGGAGAAGACGCCTCTTTTCTATGTTCAGATTGAGGCTGACGGAAGTTCTTGGAATCTGCTTCCAAGAAATGTTTTGTGTTTCACCGCCCGCAGTGACACAGCCCGGCGCTGTCCGCCCGCTCTCACGGAGCTGCGCAGGGACACTTTCAAAATAAAGCCCAAAGTGATCTCATTAGTAGGCCTACTCGCTTCACGGCACAGGTAGGGCTGGGAGTCGGGCTGCGGGAAAGCCGATCAGTCAGCAGGAGATCGCTCAGGTTAAACACCAGACAAGGAGATTGCACCGATTAGCACACCTTCATCCTCAGAGAAATCACCTGGTGTCCTGTTCAGTCGGAATAAAACCCTGAAGACTCGTGGCACTCCTCTTCTTGAATGCCCATCACTGAGTTCATTTAGTCAATATCGAGTGCAACAATTCCGCTGAGTATTTTGGGTTGATTTCGTTGTCCCGTATCAATCCATATACCACATATCCTCCTACAATGCCACATTCCAGGCTTTTATTTGGAAGGCACGCAGCCCTGTTTCCGGTGTTCCTCTCGCTCTCTCTGGCCGTCTTGACACAGCTCATGTTCCACCTCATGTTCATGCTTTGCATCTAATGTTGCATTTGCTTCACGTGGGAGTAATGACACCCAGCGCCATATGGTTGACTTTGGTTTCTCATGATAATTACTCTCAGCCTGTCCATGCTTTGAACACAAGCGCACTTAGTGAGAAGCATCATCTGGTTTATGTTTACAGCAAATCAAACATTGCACTGTCTAATTCTTTGTATTGTTAATCCACCCTATTCCTGGTAGGGCCACGCCTGCAGGGCTGGAGACAGTCCCAACATTATGTTGGGGGGAAAGACAGTAGGACAGTCTGAAAAAGTCACTTGTCCATTACCAGGCAAATACAGATACCACATTCAAATCTGTGTAGGTAACAGTGTAGACTGCTAACCACTGAGCCATTATATGCTGCTACAACACTAAACAAAAATCCAGGAAGCCTGGTTGTGCCTTGTACATGTTAAAAAAACTATGATCACAAAATGATTATGTGATGCAATTTGTCCATCCTAGTCATTTTATTTGAAATGTGTAAACCATTTCCTACACTGAACTGCAAATATTTTCTTTTTGGTGATGAGAGAATGTCATAAAAATCAGGGTTAATCATTGCTGCTAACCACCTTAAAGCTGTCAGTAATGTCATTTTTACAAGCCAGAAGCTGCTATCTACCAGCTTCCTGATGAGAATTGAATGCAGCATGACAGGCAGCTGAGGGCTTCCTGGTAGAGCGCTTTCTGGGAAAACGCTCTCACACAGAAACTGACCTCTGCTGCTGAGCCTGGATCCCTTATGGATCTTTAACTGGCTCACATGACTGTGAGAGAGTCAGGCCTCTCCGACATCTCAGAATGTATGTGTGCGTGAAGACACACATACACACACACACAAACACACACACACACAAAGCCATGGATGCAAAGACGAGGAAGTAAAGATAAAAATATTTTATTCTAGGACCATGTAAAACAACAGCCTTCAGCTGAATGTAGTCAAACCTTGCTTGGGTGACTTAGAAGGCTAAGGCAACTGTGTAAGAGGTGTGAGTGAATTTACACGTGGTAAACAGTGGACCATGGGCACAGCATAGGCGTAGAAGTGGGCAAAAGAAAGAGGAATCCACCCTAAAACAGAATCTCACAGCCATTTCCCAGTGATCTTGAATAATTCAAATCAATATGTATGAAGCGCATCCTTCCCTAAAACTGACTTACTAACTCGTGCTGACATTAGAGATGTCTGGTTCAGCAGCACTGAGAGAAAAACTGATGAGCTCTTCAGCTCATCACATACAGACAATATAGATGTGTAATATTGCCTGCAACACTGATAGTAACTGGCATATGGGAAAAATCAAGATGATCACTTAAAAACAGTGTATGCTTAAGATTTCTTGATCTTCATAATTATCTGCAGAACTGCCCATCTATCTTAAATTATTGCCAATTTATCACATGTTCTGAATATTTTCTTGTACTTTTACACTGAAATGTGATTTTACATAATATTAACAGTCATGAAGCAAAAAAAAAAAAAAAAAAAAAAAAAAAAGTGCTCATATTCCCAGTAAATGACCATGAAGCCATGAAACTCAAATATCGCTGTCATGATAGCAACGTTCATGTTGAGACTTAACATCTTTACACCAAAGGGAAACATATGATTTCTGCTTTATGGTGGATTTTTTTTTTTTTTTTTTTGAAGTTCAGCATAAAATGTATGTCCTCATATGTCCACAAGTAGAAGTGAAGAAGAAGAAATGTCTAGATGCTAAGCAGCCAAAGAAGAAGTCAATTCATAGATATGCTGTTGGATTGCCTGTGTGCATGTGCTTGTATTTGTGTGCACACATCTAACTCTCCTCTCCGTTCTCCCCCGCACCCTTGATGAGCCGTTTGTTGCCCCTCTTTCCTCCCGGGCCTCGGGGCTTGGCAAAGGCCTGCTTTAGGGTGTGCTCCATCGGGTGAACCTCCTCATACAGGAAGTCTTCTGTGAGGCCATCTCCACTGTCTATCTCCATCTACACACACACATACACACACACATTGATACATACACATCAGCAGGCACATGCACGCACAGATTACTGGCTACATATTTCAATATGGCCTTTATTCTTTAATATACAACAGTTCGTTATCAAACTTTTTTCATGTTTCAGACCCCCCCAAGTTAACTTTCATTAAAGTCCCTGCCCGCTCAAAAATGCGTTTTTCTTGTGTTTGTGTCCCATAAAATGTCTGACCTTGACTATACTGACTTGTATCTGTGGAAAGTTTGTCACTAGAGAGGTGTTTTTACAATCGCCTACTGAAGGTAGAGGTGACTGTGTATGCCCCTAAAATCTTCAGACACACCCCTGGTACGTCACAAATCCGACAGCCAATCCCATCAGCTGATGGGGTGTTGCTTTGCATGTCACTCAAGTGTTTTACTTTAAAAAAAAAAAAAAAAAGACAAAAAAAAAAGACCAACTTGAAACGGCTCCTTCGCATGAACAATGAGCACGTTTACATGCAGACCTTATTCCTGTATTAACCGGAATATTGCGAATATTCCGGTTGCGCACGTGTCATGTAAACACGCACCGAACCCGATTAAGGTCATATTCCGGTTGGAGAGAATTCCGAATAAGACCCCTGGAATATTCCTGTTCCAACCGGAATATTGGGGCATGTAAACACCTTAGTCGGAAAATGCCCCGAACCGGAATATTCAGTCACGACTGCGCATGCTCGACTCACAAGGACTTCTGTGGCGTCTTCGTTGCTATGGTTACTGCAAGCGGGGAAAACGGCATGGCGAACAGCAGCAAGAGCCAGGAGACTGCAGTCCACCTTCAGCTAATAAAAGACTTAAATATCACGGAGTATATCGATGGGAGAAAACATAGAAATAGCGACAGAAGAACGAGAAAAAGAAGAAGAAGACGAGGAAGAAGACTTCTTCGTCTGTTTTTCCGGCAGACCAGACGCCTATACGCGTGCTGCTGCCCCCCGCGGCTGAGTGTTGCATTACGTCAGAGAGTGGAATACGCCGAAACACGGGGGCATGCCAAGTGACATGTAAACGGAATATTCCAGTTGCCGCGGCGCAGTTACCTTAACCGGAATATTGAGCCGAACCGGAATATGGTGTGCATGTAAACGTACTCAATGTTAGTGTAACAAATCAATTTGCTGATTTTTTTTTCCCTATATGGAGAGATTATCCAACACAAGTTATGAGCCTGTGTGTGAGCGGGTAGGGAGGTGGGCGGGGACTATTTGCATATTCATAGACGCTACACCTTGCACCTGTTAAGTATGCATGGCATACCTAATAGGCACAAGGTGTAGAGTTACATTTAAGCTGTTTTAAGGCATGAAGGGATGTTTTTTCATGAAAAACAAAAACAAAACATGTAGTGAGGAGAAGCGGTTTAGAAGATGAATGAATGAATGTAATGTAGGTTTAATCAATGGCTAGAGGGGGGCTGTAAGCAGCAGACTACCATAGCAAATGATTTTTGCTCTAAGGACCCTGAAAAGATTTTTTGGTTTGTGCTCAGGATTAAATAGTTCTGATGCCATATTTGAACACTGACAAATACATGCAAGTATGGTAAGACTAAAACATGATCTTAAAGTACTCCCTCATATTTTATGAGAGTGAGACCTCCAAGGCAACCATAATGTTGGCTATAATATTAACACAGTGGTTTTCAAAGTGGTTGTCTTGTTTACTGCCTTGTTTTCAGTTTACAAAGAATGTGTTTGTATATTTGTGTGTGTGTGTGTGTGTGTGTGTGTGTGTGTGTGTGTGTGTGTGTGTGTGTGTGTGTGTCTGTGTGTGTGTGTGTGTGTGTGTGTGTGTGTGTGTGTGTGTGTGTGTGTGTGTGTGTGTGGATGTGTGTGTGTGTGTGTGTGTGTGGATGTGGTGGTGGATTTGTTGATCTGCACCTTTTTGGTGACCTCCAGTTGATAATCTCTCTCTACTTCGTCCAGTAGCCGGTTCTTACAGCTGGAGTATAACATCCGCTCCTTGATACTACAGGTGTACCCGGGCATGGAGTATATGAACACTGAAAGAGACATGCAGTCATGGTATAACATCTGTAGAGATCTGAAATAGGGTTACTTTGTGCTTAACATTAAGTTGATTATATCATTACCTGTTAAAACCACTTTTGTTATTATTATTATTATTATTGTTGTACGAGGGTTTATCATATGATTGTGCCAGCCTGTGTGCAAAGAGTGTGTGCTTCCATGATTGCTGCACAGCATCTGACATTTGCTAAAAATGCACAAAACAGCCCTTTGTTCTGTTAAACTAAGTTGAGCAGTAAAATAGAAAACTGGCTCAAATGAGTGCAGGTAAAAAAAAAAAAATAAAAAAAAAAAAGATAAATGATGCAATATTGAATTAGGCCCATGGTCCTTTCTAAAGGTTCAACAATTAGTTGTGACATAAAAAACATCCTGCCTTTGTACCTGTCCATTTACAGAGCTGATCAGACCTACGCCCTCTCACGCCAAACGTACACTGACACTGACACTGTACTGACCCAACGCCTCCTGCAGCTGGCCCTGGTGGGAGTGTTTGAAGACGAAGAAGTGATATCTGGGAGAGTCGGTGGGGATCCTGTAGGGAAGCTCGTGGGTCTCTGTCGGGTTGGTGTGGACAAGCTCGATAGTCTCTCTCTCTACATCCAACCTCTGCAACACACACAGAAACAAGCTTTGCACTGAGCCCAGGGGACACACAAAGACGATGTAAGCCATATTCCTGCATGTTGGGGACTGTAAAGAAATACATCAATACACACACACAAACACACACAGCGACTCTTGATTAGAGCAGCAGATTATGTAACTCCTGTGCCACTGGTTAACAAAAGCACTCAGCTGTTCAACACAGGGCTGCATCTGTCCCTGCAGCCTCCACGGACACACCCTCCACATCCCACTCTGCCCCAGACTAACCTGTTACCACTCTCCCAGTGGCTCTCTCCCTGTGTGTGTATGTGTGTGTATGTGGGTGGGATTGTGTGAGTGCAGACAGGTGTGCTGGAGTCAGAGCAGAGCCACGCCAGCTGCAACTTACTTAAACTCTGCTCAGCCACCACCACACCGCCAGATCATATCTCTGCTGCCGGTCATTCACCAACACATTCACAACAGTCATTTCTAGTTTTTGCAAATCTACAATTCTATTTGTCCCCTCTGGTCCCTGTTTCCAGCCCCTCTTCTGTCTCAACCCTGCGCCCCAGCCCTGGATACACACCTGCTTTTCCACCAAATATGGTGGAGTGTTTAACAAAAGGAAAAATTGGTTCTCAGCTGGAAGCAGAAAATAGTTATTCTCAAATGTGAACTGAGTGGATGTGAATTTTTTTTAGGGAGTTGTTCCTCATCCGATGTGAGGGTCTAAGGACAGAGGATGTTGTATTTTTCTGTAAAGCCCTTTGAGACAAATTTGTATTTGTGATTCTGGGCTATACAAATAAATAAAATTGAATTGAATTGAATTGAATTGAATTGAATTGAATTGAATTATTCTTCAAGGATAGGTTAACACTAAACAGAGACTCCCTCACACTTGTGTACACATCTGCAAATAAAAAACATTTTGCATTTGCCTTTCTATGGGTAGCAGCTGCACTTTTCCGGTAACATCCTGCTCACTTCTCCAGGACTGAATCAGGACACTGGTTAAGATACTTACATGATTTAGAGTTTATTATTCTCAATCTGAAACCTATCAGGCTCAGATTAGGTATGTTATTTATTCCAACAGGTATGAGGGGTTGGGCTCTCAAGAGTCACCACGATACTATGGTCATATGCTCCCAGAGTATTAAATTTTTTTCCAAAAATTGGTCAAGATGCATGCCAGTTCCTCAGTTTACACCATGGTTCCAAGAATCTTGGACCGAACCAATTTGAGAAGCAGAATTTGGCTTCACCAGTCCAGCCTCCCATGTAACACACTCAGGGAATACACAACATGATGTACGCTGTGATCTGTCATAAATGTTTCATGTCGATGCAGGTAGTGCTCACCAGCTGTATATAGTTGATACGTTTCTGCTTGAGTTGCTGCAGAGCTCGTTTGGCCTCCTCTTGTAAAGGGAACGCGAGACCCTGAAGAGTCTGTGCCCTTTTGTCTAAGCCAAACTCCATCGTCACCTGCAGGGTTGCCAAAACATACAAGACCCTGCACTTAGGATGTGAATCTTTGCCTTAACATCAATGCAGTTCAAATCACTAATTAACGTTTTTTTTTTTATTTTTTATTTTTTATTATGATTCAAAATTGTAATGATTCGATTCAGCGCTTTTAAGTAAAATTCTATGTCTATTAATAAACATGCAATAATGTGAAACTATCATTCTTCTCACATCTGAAATGTAAAAAATAGACAAAAGAATTACTCATTTATTTGAAAAAAAAGGTATTGACCAAAAAGTTGCAATTCATAGTATAGTTAGGTTATCACAACATTAGATCTTTTTGTTGTTGTTGTTGTTGTTGTTGTTGTTGTTTTGTTGTCATGAATAAATTGATTCAAAGTGTTTCATTTCTCTTGGCAGTTTGGGGTTAAATTTGCAGCATTTATAGTCGATGCAAGGAAATGTTACACTACTCTACTCTGCACCAATATTCCCAACACTCAGTCATCACTGGTTTTACAAACTAACACCTAAATGAAGGGGGAAAATATGCAAATGGTAGATACTGGGTCACAGGACTTAACTCACCTTTGCTCGTGCTGTTGGAGTACCAATTCGTCTACGTTCATCCTGTGGACAGAAAAGATCAAGTTGTTTTGATATCTCTGTCTGTGTCCCGATACACCCCCACCCCCCACCCCATGCCTAAAATCTCAGTAGGAAGAGAAAGAACGTACCCATACAACTTTATCCTGAATGGAAACAAGAGAAAAACACATATGGAGTTAATTTGCAGTTCATATCCCATTGAGACATCCTGCATTCTTTGTCTCACCTACCTCTGTGACTTTAATTCGTTGTAATTCCTGTTCAGCTACTGTGAGAGGAGCAGGGGAGGAGCAGGAGGACATGTGCCGCAGATAGCCCTGGAAGCACAGGTCATCCTGCAAACGCAAACACACACACACACACACACACACACACACACACACACACACACACACACATTGTCACTCTAATTCAAGCTAGAAGACACAAGAGGATGGCAGTGGAATGATTTTATTACCTCTACTGTGCCGAACATCTCGTCTTTGATGTGACCTCCTCCAAACTCTTTCTTCAGTGTGGCACGGGTCGCTGCGTACACCATCTTCTGCCTCACCTAGCGGGGGCAAAGGAGACAATAAATAACGAGCTGGTAGCGAGGTTATTATAGTTGTCTGTATTTTTATAGCTCTATTTTTATTTCTAGTCAGTTTGGTATAGTTTGGTGATAACGTTTTTTGTGTTCATTCATTTATTTAGTTTCACTTTTACTATTCTCACAAGTACAAAGTTAAGAACAAGTATTTTGCAACAGTTATTGTTTAATACAAAAAATAAAAGATGATCTTTACAAATTATTTTTAAAATCTAAAATCGATGTATCTATCTATCTATCTATCTATCTATCTAAAACCTAATATGCATTTGTTTTTTTAATTCAAACTCAGTAAAAAATAAATAAATAAATAAATAACTCTTTGCCCAAAATGAATCATCTTTCTGAACCTGCACATGAACAAAGACAAAAACTAAAATCATTATAGGCCTACCTACATCTCCATTGTATGATAGATTTATAAGACATTAATTTTAGCTCTTTTTTTTTCAAAGACTGTTTTTATCACATAGTTTCCGTGTCAGTCTTAGTTTATGTCAGTAAGCTTGAGGGTTAGTGCTTTGAAGGACCGTAGGTGAGACATATGGTTAAAGTCACTGTAACTTCTCGTCCACATACTGGTGACTGGTCAGGTGACCAAGCGATGAAGATCCACTCGTAGCCGTGTGCGTTCTGAGAGTCGAGCCGGTAGAGGATGTAGCACGGCTCCTGGGCGATGAGCAGAGGAAGCAGGAAGTGGTCATAGTCCTTGTCCCAGGTCTGTGCAGGCTCTCTGTATGAACCTAACACCAGCTCCTCTGCACACAAAAGAACATGTATCACTAATTCATCTCAGGACTGATGACACACACACACACACACACACACACACACACACACATACACACATACACACACATATCAAATCTTCTTCTAACAGCAGTGGATCATTATCGAAGGAATGACTCATGCTTACCATTTCTGATGACAATCTTCATTATTCTGATGGCACCTCCTCTTGCCCTGGCCAGAAACTCTTTCAGCTCAGATGTTGCTAAAGTAACCAGATATAAGGCAGACAAGTCAAAACTGAGGACGGGGGGTCGATAGCAAGACAGACTGAGTTGGGTAAGTAAGAACTTGAGACTCCACTCCAGGGAGAAAATTTGATCCACTGCCAGATCGTCACGGTATCACCTAATCTGACACAGACAGCAGACAGGCACACAGTAATTGCTAAAACCTCTGAGTCTGAGGGGGGATGCAGACTCATTTCTCCCTATTTAAAACTGATAAATTGGTACTGAAAATAAAATTTTAAGAACTTTTTTTTTTTTTTTTAATTGCACTCCCTCTCTCTCTCTTTCACCATGGTTACCAAACACAGTTGTCTCATAAATGATGTAAGAGCAGGTGAGAAAGGTGAGAGAGGTATGCTTCCGCCAACCCTTCCCCCTGTACTCCAATTACGCAAATGCCATAACACATGCATATTGTTCTTAAACCACCTATAAAAGCCTGTCGCTGCTAAACATCACATTTGTGGCTGTCACAACTCAGACATTTTCACTGTGAATCAGTAAACTCTCACAATTCAGAATATGTCACCTGTACAATGAATTAGACTCAATCTCACTAGCAGTTGTATCATGTTTGTGATGTTCCACCAAATAGTCAAGTGATGAAGACAGACAAGATCCTTTTTTGCAGGATAGAGAGAAACATCAGAGAATTATCAACAAGGATACTGTTCAAAAACAAATAAATAAATTTTAAAAAGCCACCAAATAAAATAAGAGTCAATTAAACCTAGATACCAACAGATACCTGTGTTTCCATGCCATAAGAAAAGTTCCCCAGATTCCTTAAAAAAAAAAGCCATTTACCATGAATTCCAGTTTGATGGGACATCTTTTGGCAGTCAGCGTGCACCAATTCCACACCACTCTCATGCAAGGAAGCCTCTGTCCAGATCCGTGCGTCCTCACTCTTATTGCTCAGCAGGTAGGCTACCTCTCCACTGACGGAAGACCGATGGACCCACGCACGCCAGTGACATAAACGCCTCAAGGGTGACTTGGGAGATTCCTAACACTTGAAATGCGATCTGCGGAACTGTGGCTGATGAGTAATAACGTGCCTGTCAGTGGATATGCCACCCTAACCACTGATCTAAAATTCTTTGCGTATCAATGGCCACAAGCTTAAAGCCCTCAGGGGGGAAGCGTCTCCAAAGTCACACCTGGGCACACAGCCAGCCGAGGGACATAATGAACTCTGGAGAAATACGTCTCTCATGACATCAGTGGCCTGTCTTGTGTGTGTGTGTGTGTGTTTTTTTTTTTTTTTTTTTTTTGGTTAGTTAGTTAGTTATTTTACATACTGTCAGTGTGCCACCTGTAAAGACATTTTATCACTCATTCACACAGTGTGCCCTATCAGCTCTCGCAGACGCAACTGCATGATCTCAAATTCCAGCCACCTGGTCACAGAAACGTGATATCCAGCAAGAATCTGATGCTACATTTCAGCATTGCTCCTTGGACCAGAATAAGGGGATTTAATGCATTTGTGGCCAGTATGGATGTGCATTTTGATTGATCATAACAATCATATCTACAAGATTATCTTTAGAAATTAATGTAAAAGCCAACAGGATATGGCAGGAGCAGGCTTTAGTGTGTTACAGAAATAGCAGAAATAGCAAGAGCAATGAAAAAAAAAAAAAAAAAAGAGGATGTCCAGTTTCTCAGAGCAAAATGCAAACCCACTTAGCTCCTAAGTGCGAAACAGTGTTAGGTGTGGTGCAGCAAATGTCTCTGTGATAATCTTATGTGCACACACTGTACACACTTGGCTCCTAAATGTGCAGTTCAGTCAGTGCACGTACCATCGCCGACCTTCTGACAAAAAACACATGCATTATGGGAGCAGGTGTGAGGGGGAGATGAGGGAAGAAAGGAATAGTGGAGAGGAAGCTGAAATGCCAAACGCACACATGACCACATCCTATTTTATTTTTACCTCTTTCATCACACCCTCACATCCTTTCTGCATCACACATGCTGGTCATGCATGCGCACGCACACGTACACACGCACACCCAGAGGTGGGTGAGAGAAAGATAAGTGTGTACCTGTGAGGTTACCTGTGATGGGATCATCCATTATTCACTCAGTGGTGAGTACACAACCCAAGCATCTATACATTATTCAACAGAGCCCCCCCTCACCACATAAAGACACACTTTATGTGCACAAACAGATAAAACACCACCGGCCACTCACCGGTGCTACAATTCGAACATGCCTGTGTTTCTTTCATGTGCAGATTAAAAGGCGAATCTCCTGATGGACTGAACTGTTGTTCACACCTGTACAGTGAGTCCATATGAGTCTGTGGCATCGTTGCTGTTGAACCACCACCACCTTAATCCCATAATTATCCAACCAAGAACAATATATGAAGACTTAGCACTTAATAATCACTGGTTAAGGTTGTAATTATTTGCTTACAAAGAGCATGTTGGGGCGTCTTATCAAAATCAGCAGTGAAAAATGCTGGTGTTTATTTATTTATTTATTTTTTTAAAATGGCGAAATATTCAGAAAATGTCTCTTTTGAAAATGTTTTGTATAAATAAAATCTCTGTAATGGATCATAAAAGGAATGACAGCATGAAAAAAATAGTGGCCCTTGTTTCCATATAAAACACAATTTAATGCTTAAAATCATTTAAACAGTAAAAACAATGATGATGAACAGTGAGATTATACATGAAATATTAGGCTAAAAGGTAGAAATATTAACTGACTGTACATCATGTACATGGGACTCCATGTAGCACAGTGTTTCAAACATTTTTGTCACTAAAATGTAAAAAATTACTATACTTACTAACAAAGTATAGATTACTGTACTTGCTATACATTTTTGTTATTGTATGTGGAAATTTAAAAAAGGTAAAAAGTAAAAAAAATACTGTGTTTCTCCTCTCACAAGCTATGAGGCTATGTTATAGATCCTTAAATTGCCAAAAAATAATAAGAGGAATAAAAAATTAAAATAAGATAAAATAAAATAAATAACAATTGTCACGTTAATGTATCACACATTGTTGAGTTGTCTGAGCATGATTGTGATGTTTTCCTTCGAGGATGACTTGACACTGGCTTCTCTCCTCTAAAGGTCGTCAACACACGGGAGCCAAAACGTCTGTTGGCAGAAAAGGAAAAGAAAAGTGTGATGACAGTAGTGAGCACTGCATTCGCGGGTGTAAGTGAACACGGGAGGAGTTACGCAACACAGGGATGTGGTATGTCAGAGCGACATCTCACCATGTTAGTACAGGCACTGGCGAACGTCATGTATCTGGGGTTGAACTGCAGGGTGTTGATGGGTCCCGTGTGTTTCCCGTCCAGCACAGCCACCTTCATCCCGCTCTCGGTGCTCCAAACATGGATTCTCCCGTCCTCGGAGCCTGCCGAGCACACATACATCAGACAGGCTTTTACAGCTTACTGATTTTCTGTAATTCCTGTATAAGACATGTGTGTCAGCATTATTGTACGGAGATGTCTGGGCTCACCGATCATGACAAACTGTGAGTCTGGAGTGAAGCAGGCCTCCAGGGAAATGCTTTTACTGTTGTTGTAGCCCTTTAGGGAGCACAGACGAGGAAAATGTTAGACGCAGGGGCCTAAAATCTGTATTTATGGCACTAATATGCAGATGTATGTCTTTCATTATGATCTTGGCGACATGATCATGTAATTACTGTGGCTCTCTTACAGAAAAGGTGTGCAGCACAGATCCATTGAATGCGTTCAGAAGGCGAATTGCACCTCCATTGGTGGAGATGAGAATCTGCTTCCCATCTTTACTGAATTTGAGTCCCGTCCAGTCACAGAAACGATTAAACCTTGTTTCAAACGAAGCAAAGGGACCCTTTGGAGAAAAAAAAAACCATTATAAATATATTAATGAAATCAAACAGCATCTATTTTGAAGTCAATACAGCTTCATGTCTTGCTCATGTATGTGCACATACACACTGACATGCTGATTTTGCATTTTACCTTGTCAAAAGCACGGAGGTCGTATAATTTAATAGCCTGAGATTCAACCCCGGCAGCAAATATCAACCCCTCAGGATCAAAGGAACACACAGGCTTCCCTAAGGGATTAGTCAGACCCTGAAACACACACACACACACACACACACACACACACACACACAAATAAAGAGAAAGAAGGTGCAAGAAACGGGGCTTTATTAATTTGCTAGTGTTTTCCTGATATTACTGATCACAAAATTTTCCACCTGGTTCCTTCTGAACTCGGGGTGGTGATGTTGCTCCCTGTCTATATTTACACCTTTTTCTATGCATGTTAGTCACTGGCCACATTCTGCTTGATGTTAAGGCTAAAAAATTTAGTTTTCTAGGGGGATATTGGGAACTGTGCTGTCTTTTGTTTTTGGCTCGCTCTAGCACCATGTGGCACCCCTGCCTAAAGGATATTTACACGAGGCACTTCAAGAATAAGGCTCATGAAAGATCCCAATCACCTGAATCGCGGCCTTATTTTCCCTGCTGCAGTTGGGAAGAAGGTAGCGGACACACCAGGCCACCACTGAGAGGCTGAGGAAGAGCCTCTACCCTCTGGCCACAAGGATCCTAATGTAAGTGGCTCCAGTCTCAGGCAGAGGCCACATTTAAGTGTAAATGTGGCCTCTGCCTGAGACTGGACCCCCCTCCCCTCCAATCATACACATACACTATATTACCAAAAGTATTCGCTCACCCATTCAAATGATCAGAATCAGGTGTCCTAATCACTTGGCCTGGCCACAGGTGTATAAAATCAAGCACTCAGGCATGCAGACTGTGAAACAAGACATTTGTGAAAGAATGGGCCGCTCTCAGGAGCTCAGTGAATTCCAGCGTGGAACTGTCATAGGATGCCACCTGTGCAACAAATCCAGTCGTGAAATTTCCTCGCTCCTAAATATTCCACAGTCAACTGTCAGCTCTATTATAACAAAATGGAAGCGTTTGGGAACAACAGCAACTCAGCCACAAAGTGGTAGGCCACGTAAAGTGACGGAGAGGGGTCAGCGGATGCTGAAGCGCATAGTGCAAAGAGGTCGCCGACTTTCTGCACAGTCAGTTGCTACAGAGCTACAAACTTCATGTGACCTTCAGATTAGCCCAAGTACAGTATGCAGAGAGCTTCATGGAATGGGTTTCCATGGCCGAGCAGCTGCAGCCAAGCCACACATCACCAAGTGCAATGCAAAGCGTCGGATGCAATGGTGTAAAGCACGCCGCCACTGGCCTCTAGAGCAGTGGAGACGCGTTCTCTGGAGTGATGAATCACGCTTTTCCATCTGGCAATCTGATGGACGAGTCTGGGTTTGGAGGTTGCCAGGAGAACGGTACATTTCAGACTGCATTGTGCCGACTGTGAAATTTGGTGGAGGAGGAATTATGGTGTGGGGTTGTTTTTCAGGAGCTGGGCTTGGCCCCTTAGTTCCAGTGAAAGGAACTTTGAATGCTTCAGGATACCAAAATATTTTGGACAATTCCATGTTCCCAACCTTGTGGGAACAGTTTGGAGCGGGCCCCTTCCTCTTCCAACATGACTGTGCACCAGTGCACAAAGCAAGGTCCATAAAGACATGGATGACAGAGTCTGGTGTGGATGAACTTGACTGGCCTGCACAGAGTCCTGACCTGAACCCGATAGAACACCTTTGGGATGAATTAGAGCGGAGACTGAGAGCCAGGCCTTCTCGACCAACATCAGTGTGTGACCTCACCAACGCACTTTTGGAAGAATGGTCAAAAATTCCTATAAACACTCTCCTCAACCTTGTGGACAGTCTTCCCAGAAGAGTTGAAGCTGTAATAACTGCAAAAGGTGGACCGACATCATATTGAACTCTATGGGTTAGGAATGGGATGGCACTTCAGTTCATAGTATGAGTAAAGGCAGGTGAGCGAATACTTTTGGTAATATAGTGTATTTATCACTATTATTATTCCTATCCTATGTCATCTATTTCATGCATAAACTGAAGGAACCAGCCGGAGTACATTTCACTGTGATTGTACCTTATATGATTATATGTGACAAATAAAAATGATTGATTGATTAACTATCAGTGCTTTCTTTTAGCACCTTTCATTTAGTCATAGTCTTCTTTTGTATGGCCACTGGCCCAGGTTTATACCTGAGAGGGCAGTCTTCTTATAGATACATGTATAGTGTGGGGACACCCAGTGGTGACAGGACAAACTCTGACTGAATGGGATTCAGGGACTGCTGTGTGTCTGTATGGGTTCCCTGATGTGAAATCATTTTATAAAAACAACGCATGACACTATTATTTTGCTGGCTGGCCATTTAATTTTTATACACCTGAGTGACTGACGAGAGAGAGAACAGTGACAGTCATTTATCAGTCGGCTCAGAGACAACTCACCTGACAGTTTGGGGAGCGCAGATCCCAGATCCTGATGGTCTTATCCAGCGAGCCGGAGATAAACGTATCATCCACTGGAGACATGGACAGAGCAACAACCCTGACAAAATCCATACAGCAGATAATTCACTTAAGTGTATGAACAGTCTTTTGAGATCAGATGATACATGGCGGCATGAAATTTTAATGATGCCTGTGGGGGAACGGCAAATAACAGCAGCAATATCTAGGATAAACGGCCAATGAGAACAAATTGAGGATAAGACTGAAATAAGGACTTACTGAAGGCAACACAACCTTATCTAACGTTATCCACGACAGCCACCAGGCCATAAACACAGCTACGCCGAAAGAGTGTAAGGTGCTCTCCTCAGGCTGGTGCTTTACACTACATACGTCACAGGTATATTTTGCCATTTTGACAAAATGTACTAACTTTAAACAAAATCATCTGCTAAATGACACAATGTGATGTGATGTAATTCCCAGCATAGTCCCTGGCAACAAAGATAGACCCATTTTAAAAGTAACGCTCTTATGAAGTAAACTTCAGTAAAGTTTGATTCTATTCTATTGAGATAATCAAGTGATGAATGATCAAACACGAAGAGAAATAATTAAATGCTTCACAGTCCTGGAGATAATACCAAAATCCTGTCTGAGTGGAGGAAATCCACCCGAAAACAGAGATGAGACATGTTTATCTTTTTGGTTTGAATAATTTTGTCAGTATTTTTGTGTTTATCTGTGTGGTATCTGGCTGTATTTCCGTATTCCTCTGGCTAAAGTCAAAGTGTCCACAAAGTCCCCGAGTTCACAGTGTCACACAATGTCATAAAATCTCTGATTAGTCCTCCTTCCCTTTCTGCTTTTTTCCCAGGACTGGGAGAAACTCTTTTGTGTATGCAGATCTGCACGAAAATGTCTAAGGTCATGGAAATAATATACTTGAGCACTTATTTAGGGTGGCAGAAAGTGGAATGCTAATTTGAACAAACTACTCTGGTTAAAGACCTCTGACAAAACTCTACAACTTTTTGCATTTCTGAGCATATGTAAAAAGGCATTTTCAATAAGCACTATTCAGATTAACAGCAAAAAACGTTTAAAATACCTAGAAATTACCTTTTTTTTTTTTTTTTTTTTTTTTTTTTAAAGAAAAGTAGTGCTTTGCTTGAAGCAGATGCTGTGCAGAGGTTGACAGTGTGTGGGTGCCCTTTGTGACAAATGCATCTTTGCATTACTTTAGTTGATTCTGAGCACTGAGTTGTGCTTAAGTCTACTGCTCTTGCTTCATGTTTCCCTAAAATACATCTACTTGTGCTCAGACCATCGAACTGTACACTGCATTCTAACTCTCAAACACACACGCACACACACACACACACACACACACACACACACACACACACACACACACACAAGCGGGATCTCTACAGAGATATAAATACACACATTTCCTGTGGTAGTTAAGGGTAGTGCTGTGCACAACAAACTTCAGAGATCCTGTGTTTCTGGCCTCTTCACTTTCACTGTTACACTGTCATACAATAAAGAAACGAACTAACTTTGAAGCTACTTAGGGGGAAATTCAGAGGAAAATCAGAGTTCAGTGTGAGTCCAGAGAGTGAAAATGCCAACATAGGTGATTATTCACACAAATTACCGGAGTAACTTATAAAGTGAACATTGGTGTGTAACTAATATGATCTCAGTCCACTGACAGCAAAGTATTTTATAGTTTCTTGGGTGCAAATACCACCAAACTATTGGCAAACTATGAAAACTACTGAATTCTTTGCACCCGGCACAGTAACCCTGCCACTGGATTCAAACTGGTAAAGGCTGTATTGTACACTCACCTTGCAGTGTGACCTGGGAAATAGCGGATGTACTTGTTGTCATTGAGTGACAGATATCGGATGGTATCTGTAAAACACACACGCAAATTACAGCTGAAAGTAAGAAGAGGATAAACCGTTTTTCCTTCGTAAAGTTTACTTTCCAACAACACTGACCCTACTGAGTCACTACCATCTAATTTGTTGGAGCTGTACACCACTGTGTTTGTGTCTCCGTGTGTGTATCGGATGAGGTCCACTCCGTACTTCTTGCTGTACAGGGTCCGGGTGGGCCTGAGGAGACATGGGGACATCCAGGCTTGTTAACTGGTTAATTAGGAACAAAGAGAAAATCATATAAGATTGAAGATGCAACAACTATATCTCCATAGGGCAATTCAGCTCCAGACTACCATTCAGATATAATGAAGCAGAATGAACTAAATGGTATTCACTTCAAAAACAAAGGGACTCAGGTGGACTGCTTATTTATAGATATTCAAATTATAAATATGGAAAGGAAATGAGAATGGGAATATTAGTCCCATGTAGACCTACTTGGGGCATATTCACACAGGAATGTATTCCAGTTTGAGTTACCTCTTCGGGTTTTTATAGCAAAGTGCATTAGAAATCTAAACCGAGCCAGCTTACTTTCCCTCCCGGATGTCGTACAGGACTATGGAGTCGTCGTCGCTGCTTGATATGGCACTCTCTCCGCTCGGGCTGTAATCCACACAGTTCACCTTCTGGGAATTTTCTCGGTAGGTCCTGGCGACCCTGAAACTCCTCAGCACGCTGTCTGTGATCTTCATCTCTGCAGGGGCATCTGCAGCCGAACAGCAGTCAACAATGCAAAAGTAAAAATAAATAATTTTTTTTAAAAATTGACCTCCTTATTACTTCATCTCATGCACACTGGTGCCTGTGGTCAGCGCGTCCTTCCTGCTGTCAATCTGCTCTAACGATGCATCTCGATTTGAGATCACTGGAGTCACATAAATTGTTACATTTTCAGTGAAAAAAAAATCAAGTCCTTATCATGTTGGTATTTACCACATAAAACATTGTAGCGAGCGATTTAACCAGCGGCAAAGCGGCGGTACATTCAAAGTATTTCTCTGTGCTCGTCAGGCGGGCGGCGTTTGTGCACCATTATAAGCGTGCTGAGGTGGGATCCCTGTGCACCGGGCGGTCCTGGGTTGAGAAACAGACAACAGATAAAAGGGAAATGACGGAAACACACCGGAAACTTTACATCTTTACAAATAGTGACCAGTTTAGTGTTCAGTAATAAAAGGATGGCTTTAAAAATGACCATTCTTTTATATTTTGAAAGATTTTAAAACACATTTGACTGCTATTGAAAATTTAAAACGCACAAATCACAATTTGGAAAAAAAGAATTACTTAGACATTTAAAATTTACTCCAATTGGTTAGCAGACCTTGGCGTTTTGCTTGTTTGTTTGTTTCGTTGCTCCACATTTTGTTGTTTTTTACTGAAAAAATGTGTGTACAGGTATACTTCAAGCAACTGGCTTGAATTCACTGAAATAAATAGAAAAAGGTTAGCCTGACATGTCATCGTTTTTAAAGAACAATTTTTTTTTTTTAAGAAAAAATTTCGGGTTTGTCACGTCCCTGGGCCTGCCCGGGGTCTAGATGTTAGCGTCTTGTTCAAGTGTAGGTGTGCAGGAGTATTTTGACATTAATTTTAGGCACCAACAATGTAAACTCACCCATGCCTTTTTTTCTCTGTATGGCCGATGTGGTCCGAAAATAACTATATAAAATAATTTCTCAGTTTAAATGCAGTTAGGGCGCTTTGTCAAAAATGACTGAAAAAAATTTTACAACACAACAACATGTGTATTAACAAAAAAGAAAAGTTTTGTCTTGCTGAGTCCATAAATTAGGCTTTTATTTTGGCAATAGAGAACCGGATGTTGTATTCTTCTTCTGGCTTGCTGAGTTTGTAGCTCAGTTTCCTCCTAGCTGACATGTTTTAGCTCAACAGGACGCCGCTATGAGCAGGTTCAGGAGAGTTCAAGACGTGTGTAGAAGCGACTGGAGCCTCGTGTTGAACACATCACACAGCAGGCGGCTCCGGTCCAGCGGGGCGGCCTCACGGAGCCACGCCGCCGCTGCTGAGCATGCGGCCGGCACACAGCCCGGCCACAAGCCCCGGCTGAGAGCCATCGACCTCGCTCAGAAGATCCAGCAGGAGAAGGTGAAGGAGAAGGGGGCGGCCAGTCCCTCGCTGTCCGCCCAGGACAGGAGGGTGACGGAGCTCAGGCGGCTCACCCGGCAGCTGCAGAAGGTCCACCCGAACGTGCTGGCCAGACACCTGGACAGAGGTGTGCTCTTCCAGGACAGGGACGTGGTGGTGGTCAACAAGCCGTACGGGGTGCCCCTCCACGGCGGCTCAGGTGGTAAGACCTCCCGGCCCGCACAGTGAAATCAGCCTCCTGTTGGTTTCAGTCCGATCAGCAGCACTTTACTACAAGAGTCTGCAGGCTGCATTAACATGAAAACTGTTTGGCCATGACCAGGAACAAAACATCAGGAAATAACATCCGAGCTGATGCACAGATTTTATTCTTTATTTGGATCCGCATTGGCTTCCAGAAAGTGGTCGCAAATCTTCCCGAGGCCCACGCAAAAAACAAAACAAAACAAACAAAAAAAAACAACAACAGAGACAACAATAAAAACAAATAATCATTGAAATCACACCGTATCCATAACACAAAAGACATAAACAAGCCTAAAAACATAACTCCTGTGAATCTGTGCCTTAAACATGTACCCATTTGGCAATACTTTTCGTCTTATTAACCAACTCTCGGCTAAATTTCATATTCACAATTCATATTCTGTGGGGGAAAAACTGTAGTGTATTTTTGAAAGTAGTGCAATATATTGACATTTTTTAGTAATGTGATAGCAACCAAAACGTCTTTAATGCATTTATGCAAACCTCAGATTTTTTTTTTTTAAATTAATATTCATGTATTCTTGTTTTCTACTCTTTGCTTGACCCCCCCCCCCCCCCCCCCCCCCCCCCCCCCCCCCCTCAGATGGCTCAGGGGTCACATCCATCTCCTCGGTGCTTCCGGTTCTTGCCAAAATGATGAATGGCATGAAGAGTGGCTCTCAGCTGTTTCCCTGTTTAAGGCTGGAAAAGGAGACGACAGGGACTCTCCTGTTGGCGCGGAGTGAAGAAGTAGCCGAGCACATACTGAACCTCCACAGAAACAATCAAGTGCAGAGTAAATACTGGTAAGACATGTGGCTGCAGAGAGGGGAGTACCAGGTTAGATCATGATCGTTTCAAATGTATTGCAGTCATTCATATTTTTCCTATTGTTGCCCAGGGTCGTCACTGTCGGTGTGCCTGTGCCCTCTGAAGGAGTGATTGACATTCCTTTGATCGAGAGAGAAGTCACAGGCCCTCAGCCGCATTTCAAGGTTTCCCATCTTATGTGCATGGTATCAATCTTGTACTTACAAGCACAAATACCTATATGTTTTAATTTCACAAACATTTCTCCTCTTCCAGATGGCCCTCAGTCCTCTGTACAGGTTAAAGGAAAGCGGAGATGGCATGACCAGAGTGCGTGCCCATCGCCAAGCCCATGGTGCCGTGACCAAGTACCGCGTCCTGGACAGCAGCAGTGGCTGCAGCCTGGTGGAGCTCCAGCCACTCACCAGTAAGACGAGAGTCCTGTGTGGCAATAGTAGTGGCTATCAAAGATTTGGGGTGTAAAGGTTCAGAAGCTGAGATATGTTCAACCAGACCATGGCTCAAGCTAAATAAATAAATTTAAAAATCAAGGGCTGAAATAAGTGGGGCGGTTAAGTGAATGCACCATCCCAACACTGTTCTTTACTTAGTTATTTTTGTTTACTCATTTATTTATGTAGAGCCATCTTTTGTTAAGTTTATGTATCCATTTGTTTTGGTTTATGTACAACTATACTTATTTTCAAATTTATAGTTGATTTATTAATTTATTTATAACCAAACTGTGGCTCAAAAATCTAGGTCTGAAGCAAGCTGTTGATTTGTACAATTGTTACACGCCTAACAAAGACAACGGTCTGATCTGTGACTGCTAAGCCAGTTTGGCACAGTTCTTCCTGAGAAGACTAAACAGTCTGCAGCTTCCACTCTTATTCATTTATGTGCTGCTGCCTTTCTGTTCCCAGGAGTGAAGCACCAGATGAGGGTCCATATGGCATTGGGTTTGGCATGCCCCATTCTTGGCGACCACAAATATTCCCACTGGAGCAAATTGGCACCCCAGGTAAATCACATTTAGCATGTACTGCAGTGAGTTATTTACAATAAAACCACAAGTCCTACAGCACCAGATGATGCAGGAAAAATCCAAGGCACTCTTCCTCAATCAGAAATTGAAGTGCCTTTTAATAGGCTGGCAAACCAACCCAGAAATCTCAAGACACATTAGGCACATTTAAATGTTTTGGCTTAGTGATTTCATCAAAGCAGATGTGACAAAGTGATTTTCACAGGATCTGAATGGAGTTCACAACAAAGGCATAAAAAAAACTGAATGGACACATGCTACATTAAATATCAGTATGTAAGCATGGCTAATATGCTATGTCTTGTAGCTCAGGCACTGCTATAGATATTAAGTTTATCCATTTGTAGCTTGGGCGTTTTAGCTCTTGAATTGAACTGATCCAAGCCAAAACTACAGACCTGTATTTTGTCAGGATCTTAAACTCCAATACATACGCAGCTTATTAATATAACCTATTTATGACCTCAGAGCTCATTGCCAAAGTTATAGCCATTAATGAACTCTGGAAACATTTGGTTGTTGCACAAAGTGTGTTGTTTCACTCAGTCTGTTACAGGCTTAGCAGGGGGGAATTGTTTGAAACCTGACTTCCGTGCATGTCAGTGGGTTTTCAGCAGAAACCTGTTATCTCACAGCAATCGGAGGTGTGCTACACGTCTTAATAAATGACTAAGCTGAAGTCATTACCCTGTGATAATACATTAACTTTCAAACATTAACTTTATCGGCCTAATTTCCACTGAAGATATGGTTGAACAAAGACAATGTCTGACTAAATCTATTATTAATACGTTGTTGCATAAACATTAAGCCAGAAATGTTTTCTTTCAGGCATTGAGAGAGACTGACCAAGTATTAAATTATGGAGTTTTTCCAGCTTTGCAAATTTAACTGGAAACTGGACAGGGAGTTTTTCTTCATCTTCACAATGAGGAACTTTAATTTGATGGCATTATGAATTCTTCTATATATTTCAGTGCAGTCATAATTTCTCATTTGAAGAGACAAAACAGCTTAGCGTGGGGATTCATAAACTTTCCCTTGTTAACACATGCAAAAGCATTAACTACAGAATACAGAGACTATTATTGTGCCATGGTGTTTGCACAGTTTCCTTCCAAGATAAAATGTTTTTGACCAGTTTTATTTTGTTTGAGTGTTAAGTTTTATCAGACTGTGGTAGGAGATGCTATCATGAGACCAGGCATTTATTGGAAATTCTATGGTAACTATATTTACACTGGCAGACTGTCTTACATGTAAATTTGTTGTTGTGGAACACTAAGTGTTTAAATAATTCATGTGAAATCTTCATATGTATATAAAATCACTAAGAGGTACATTCTGTTCTGCAGAACTTGCCGGAGCGTGTTTTAGGAAAGCTGGGGCTGGAACAGACCAAAGTACGTTATCTCCCTCTGCACTTGCATGCCCGCCAGCTGACACTGCCGGAGAACAGCCGTCAGCCAGACATCAGCGTGTCCTGCCCGCTGCCTAAGTACTTCACCAGCACTCTGCGTCGACTGCACTTAGCTCTTCCTGATGAGCAGGAGCCTGAATGACAATCGCCTTGCTCTTCTTCTGGATAGACATGTTCAGCTCTTTGTGTCGTCATGGGGGACATCAATTCTGAAACTCTTCAGCGCGCGAATCCAATTCAAGACAGGCCTGGAATGTAAGAATCTGGCAAATGCAGCGTTGCAAGCTCTGTACAGAAAATTAATGATGGGGTACTTATATTTTATGAATGTAAGTGCTGCACAGCATATTTAAATGATGACAGAAATTTGTATGGGACTGTCTTGCAGACTCCATTGAAGTTTTGCACACGTTACATGTAGCTGTAGTGATGTATTAAAGTTAAATCAGATGTGCACATCATTTCACAGTATGGATGGTGTTGATATGGACAGCTTTTTTTTTTTTTTTTTTAAAAAAGGCCCACTTCATCCTTTCTTGAAAATGTAGAACAGAAGAGGCTGTTTTCCACACCTGAAACTGGAGACTTCATTTTTGATTTGCTTGACATACTTACTGACAGAAGGATTGATGTGTTTGCTAAGCATTCATTTAAAATGTTTGTATTTCCTGTTTATTAAACCTATATATACAGCAATCAGTTTACAAAAAATCCTTTATGGGTTTTTGAGTCACTAGATTTGACCTGAGAGAAAAATGTTTCCTATCTCCGGAACAACTATAGCACATGACCTTGTGAACATTTGTGGTTCAGCGTAATTTCACACACACACTCAATGATTCACAAGCATAAATTATGAAATATCATTTTTGAGAACACAGGCACAAGTTTTTCAGCGTCTAACATCATTATAATATGAATACATACAGAGGATCAAAAATGCATTGTACAAAAAGTTGTGAGCAGAAGTCCCGTAATTGTCCATGAAAGTGTAATGCATTTTGGAACCTTAGATAATTAAGACAAGGTTATATGGTATGTGTGGTCAAGATGCAAAAGGTTTAATATCCTTGTATATTATAAGACTGACTTTTACACAACAATTAGCCACCTCGGCCTTAGAGGTCAATCATGACTTAACAGCAGTCGGATCAAAGCCTCGCTTGCTTGCTTGAAAACAGAAACAACAGCACACTCCATCAGGTGAGGGGCACAAAATTTCAGAAGATGAACAGAATGAACTTTGAAACGGTACTTTGAAAATGACTGGTTCCTTCCAGGAAACATTCCCCTTAAAGAAAGTTATGAATGCTTAAGAGGCCACTTGAATTCGCTTGAAAATGGCCATTGAGGTTTTACAGAGTGAGAGGGGGGAAACTGCATAGTGAACAGTCAAGAGCTGGAGGACCAGTTCCCATCAGCCCAGTCCGTCCTCACCTCTCAGTTCATGTTCTCCGGCCCAGTGCCTATGATTTCCTGGATCTCCCGAACCACGATGATGCGAGCGAGCATCTGCGCCAATTGCTGACTTGTGATGGGCTGAGTCGAGTACCATATCGGGCTGTTAGGCGCCACAACGGGTTCTGGAGTCAGGTAATAGGCATCATTACGTCCCTTTGCGCTCTGAGGGCTGAGATGGGACAGGGGAGTTACAGTTTGTTAAGCGTAATGGAGTAAGATCCAGTTTTAGTTTTGTGCGACCAAACATCAAAAAGCACTCACCATTTGAAGAGATAGAAGTCGTACAGTTTAATGGGACAACGAAGTGGGTTCTCAGGATCCTCTGTCTGCTCTTCGTAGGTGTCGTCGGTAACTGAAACAAGCCATAGAAAGGTTAACAGCAGAAATTGTGGATGTCAAGGGTTCTCGGGCATTAAGTGAAGTGTACTGAGCACCTTTTTGCCCGGTGTTGTGCGGACCATGTCCTCGAAGAAACCGGATACTGGTGGTTTTGTCCTTGGGGTTGGAGGGGTTCTTCTTGGTGTGTCTTAACACCTTAGAGAAGGCTACTTTCATATGCTGCTCTACTGTTGTCAGACGGAAATACCTGGAACACAAATAACAGCCACGCCAATTTTATATACAATCTATGTGTATGTGGCACAAGCACATTAGGAGATTTGGGTTAATCTGTTTTCAGAGCTTGCAACTTACTTAGTGTTGAAAAACATTAGGGTTGTAAGCAATGTGGCCGGTGAATGTGCCCCAAGCTGTTTACACTCCCAGAGCATCTCTTCTGTTACGTGACTTGGAATGAAGTAACCTAAGGGGACGACACAAATCATATCATAATTTTCAATACACCAAACAAATAAACAATACATGCTGCAGCTCAGATTTTTTTTGAGGTTGTTGGCCCAAATGAAGACACTTTTGTACCCGGTGCCCTTAATTATGAGGTCCATCACTCATTTTATATTTAAAACTGTTAACATAATTTAGTCTATTTAAGTCTAATAATGTCTAACTAGTCCCACATACTTTGAACAAATTGCATGAAAATGACTCGAGCATCCCTAGACCTTCACAAATTGGACTGATGTGGGGTTTTTCATTTAATCAAAAATTGAGTCCACAGTGCATGAAAAGGTCTGACTGTAAATGGTACTGTACACTGACACTTACATGATGTCCAGTCTTTATGTGGAAAATATATTAATATATAAACAAATATTTCAAGCTTTTTAGATGAAACTTACAAAATTTCTGAATAAAAAAAAAAAAAAAAAGGTTTTGCTACGGAAACTGAAAAACATTTTAGTCAATGTTAATGGAATGCAGTCTTTAAAAGGATAGCATACAACTCTATCTTGTTTTGATAAAGTGTGCAAATTCTCAGAATTTTATCTTGAAAACAAAATTCCTGACATTAGCTTGATATGGATGGACAACGGTTGTCACACACCCTGGTGGTTGCCTTAGTGGGAAGTTGCCTTTACCTACTTATACTTACATTAGTTTCACTCTAATTACTTACTTCTACCTACTTAATCACTCACTCAGCCTTACTTATTTACTTAACCTGCTTAAACTTACTTAATTTTACTTATTTACATTTACTTATAGGCCAGATCTGATCATGACTGTCTGCACTCGTATCTTTAATTTTGATTCTTACCTAAAGGATGGACACTGGGTTTCCAACCATCCAAGATTTTGTGTAGACACTCAGAGAAACGCATGTAGTATGGGTCAGAGAAAATATCATCCACACGTCCATTTTCAGAGAGATACTATAAAGAGAGACAAGTGTGTTAAAAGAAACAGCAGGGTACCTCTAGTTATCATTTTGACTTAGCACACAGTCTTGGGTGTTTAGGAGTTGGTGTTTGAGCATGAGCATACAAACCTTTTGCATACATAAGAACACATAATACAGGACATCAGGCGTGAACTGTTCATCTTCCGATCCTCGAGCCTCCTGTGTCATCAGGGATAGACCCAGGTTTAGCTCTGCTACTGCACTGGACACCAAGTCTTCTTGAAAACGCAGAGGCTGACGACCTGTACACAGAACCACAGACAGAGGCACAAAACAGTGAATTAAAGTCCAGGGTTCCAGCACATTTTCCATTTCAAAATTCCAGACTTTCCCAGATAGCTCACTTGATTTTTTCAGACTATGTGTGATATCCATTGAGAAAGAAATGTTTATCATGCATTTTAATACTCAACTATTCAATTCATTCAGTGTGGAGGGTGGTTGCTTCAAGTCATCCTCCACGCTGGATGGGATAAAGTAGGTCATAATGCTTCATCACTCATTGGCCTCGTATTGGTGAGTTGAGCAAAACATGATGAGACACCGGGTGCTGACGATGGTTTCACAAGATCACTGTGCTTTTTCCTTTCCATATGACTAGTGACAGCTGCCTCGCTCATGTTCAAAATGTTAAATGATTTCACACACAGTTTGCACCATGCTCTTTTCTCCCTGTTTTAGGATCCTTCGCCAAACATTTTAAAAACATTTTGGATGGGTAAACCATTTCTCAGAAAACCCGCATTTTCCCATCTTATAGCCTTAGACAGGACGGCACAGCGAGTGGCATCGTTGATAGCTGCACCATCACACTGACAGGCATCTGAATCGCTCTGCCCTGCCTATTCAATGGAAAAGATTCAGCTGGCTCCAAAATCAAAATACAATGCTTGTTTGATAAATTTAGTGTTGCAATTTCTGAACTATGCTTTTTGGAAAACTAAACACAAGCCTGGAAACTCATGTTTTTGGGGAAAAGGTTTATCTGTTCTACTGTTCGTACACAGACAAAGTAGAATTAAAGAATTGCCTTGTGATGACCTACATCTAGAAATTACCAAACAACCCATGTTTAATAAAGTAAATAAACACAGATCATCACTACAAGGTCTAACCTTTTGCAGTATACATGGAATATCTGTACAACTCCATCCCTTCTCTACATGGACCACAATAATGCTGATAGTGTGTAAAGTTCATTTCAGATTGGTGTCATGTTTCATTATTTACGGGGTTGCTCACTGAATTTTAAAAAAGTGTGTACTACTACTGTTTTAGTATACACTGACATACATGACTACGTCAGCAAAAAAAACAAACAAAAAAAACGTGTCTGCCTATACTTGGATATATTTGGACTGATTTCATGAGGAGAACTCAGACGCACAATCACAAAATATTACTTCTAGCCACTGCTACTCAGTGGGAAATAAAAGATCTGTGGTAAGTCAGTGACTAAAGAAATAACTGTGCTCTCAAAGCTTTGATAGATTGGAATGGCAAAATTGACATTTACTATCAAAGGGAAACTCAGATCTGAGGACAGTTTATTTAAGTTATGGAGAACAATTCACTGAGAACAACTTTATGTGCCTGATGATGACATTCTATATAAAACAAAACACAGCTCTGAAATAACCTCTTTTGTATTTAGAGTCAAAATACTCAACCTCGGTCTAATTTTTCCTGGAAAGGGGGATCATTAGTATGCATTACTCTTTTTCACCTCCTTTTATGTTAAATATTCTTGTGCTTTTTATTGGTTTGTGTAAAAAATAAAGACCAAAATTGCTTGCAAGATAAAAACATGTGTGCTTAAATAAAATATTTAAATGTATTAACCAATATTTTGTCCATTCCTTAAAAAATGGTTGCGTGTTAAACAGATGTGGGTTGACTCACGTCCAATAGGTGCAAGCTTTGGTTGCTCCTGCTTGCCCAGCTCTGCATTTTTTCGCAGGACCCAAAGGCGCCAGACTTCAAGGCCCTCCTCTGGCTTCAAACAGACAGGAACCAGCAGCTCTGAAGGCGGCTCATTATGAGCCTCTCCTTCGACTTGACCCTGCACAAGACAGAACAAAGACAGTCAAATGATTCCTTTCTGGGCAGCAAGATATAGATGATAAAACAGATTGATTATTTTATGATTTTTTTTTGTAGTAAAAGTATGACTCATGTAATTTTAAGGTCCTTTGTTGTGTCCAGGAGGGACAAATAAATAGCTTAAAACAGAAATCAGGGAGCTGAAACAATATCTACCATTGGAGGGCCCCTCCTACTATGAATTACTACTTCTGGACTTAGAGGAGGCATGTCTGTATATGTGTTTCTCATTGTCATGATTCACTGCATTAAATACAATTTAAAATAAACCCATAGCAAGCAGCCTTTGCAAAACAGATAATGTACCATCATATTTTAACATTAATATTAAAGCGATATACCACTCCGCCCTGAGAATAATCACAGAATGACAGAACAGACTGCCTCACCAGATTCAGTCCAAATTGACTTTGAAACCGGAGAAAAGAGGGGGCTAAATGTCTGAGACAAGCAGTCTGCAAAATGGCCATGTACAGCATGAAGACTCTTTCCTAACCTGCAGATGGAGGTGCTGCTCTTGTCCCTCTTCTCCTTGGCTGGACTGATTATTTGGGTCCCAAATTTGTACTGACTGTGTAGTGTTATATGCCCCACCCACAGTCTGCACTGCCACAGGGATGTGAATGTTCCCATTCATGAACTGTGCTGGGAACAGGGTCTGCACAACTTCTTCCTGTGTCTCAGATGCCGACTGGACGTCTGAGGAACCTGATGAGTTGGAGGGCATTTTGTCCTTACTCTGGGTGGAAGCGACTTGTACTGTACTGTATGCCTCCTGAGGGATGGCAATGTGAGCTACACCCTGCTGCTGTGGAGTGGAGTATACAGGGATGGTCCAGGTCTCACCGGCGGGACCTGTGATGGTGCCTGTAGTGCTGTACAATTGAGCGCTGTCAACGGTGAGCAGATCTGGCCGCAGGGATACGTAGCTTTGCTGCTGCCCTTGAGGGATGGCCAGGACTGTGGCCAGCTGTTGGCCCTGAGGGACAGCATAGGACACTGTGAGCGGGACATCCACCTTGCGCTTCTTAGCAGGTTGGAGAACAGTGGAGGCAGTATATGACCTCCTCTCCCCCTCCCTGGGAGAGCCCTGCTGCTGAGAGGGAGACATGGCCTCTATGGTCTGGATCTGGATCTGCTGGCCCCCTGCCAGCTGAATCTGTTGGCCACCTTGTAGCTGAATCTGTTGGCCACCCTGAAGTTGAATATGTTGGCCACCCTGCAGCTGAATCTGCTGCGCTCCTTGTAACTGTATCTGTTGGCCACTTGACAACTGGATTTGTTGTCCTCCAGTCACAGCTGCAACCAACTGCGCCTGTATCTGTGACATAGCCAAATCATCGTCAACACATTAATCAGCCGACTGTAATGTGTCACAGATATGCTTTACATGGGTGACTTTTCAAATGAATACAATACCTGCTGTTGCTGCTCCTCTGTGAGCTCCGCCTGCTGGACAAGCTGTGCTCCTGCCGAGATGGCCTGCAGATCCTGCTGAGAGGGGGAGGCCACCTGGAGCACCTGGCCGACCGTGTGGCCATGCTGTCCCTGGATTTGTACCTAAGCAGAGAGGAGGAAAGCCAAAAATAGTTCGGCTACCAGCAATCACTCATAAATAAGTTACTGCAGTATAAGCAGAAATGGTTTGTGAAATAATTTTCCATTCTAGACTTGACTTGTGGTTACAAAATAAAAAAATAAAAATAAAAACAAAACAAAACAAACAAACAAACAAAAAGGCGAGACTTAAAGATCATAGGCATTTTTTCCTCTGCATTCCAATATGTGACAAATATCTTACTGGCACTGATGAGCAGATGAGAGCTGGATAGTTGCCATACTTTGAAGAAACACAATGAAAAAGTTATTTAAGTAAGCCCTGTAATTTTGGTTTTGGATCAGAAATTCTTGCCATGCTCCTGCCTCTCATCTCTTCGCAACAGCAAAAACACCACAGCTGATAAAGCAAATCCGGACTGGAACTGCTACTTAACTTTGATTTATTGACTCCAATGCTCAAACAACACCCTGCATTCTTATTTCACTTTTCCCTTGACAGTGAGCAGTGAGTGTTTCTGGACCTTGCTGATCCCACCCCTCTTGTGCAGTCTAAATATAGTATTTTTTAGATAAGCTTGACTGATATGATCACAAAAAAATGACCTCTCATTAACATGTTTCAGTAATATCTCTGTGTTCCCTGACTGTGTCTGATTTCATGTGTATCATGTTGATTACTGTGGTGGTTATGCAGCTCCAGGCAATGCAGATGTGTTTACTGGCTATCCACTATGCTGTGTTCATACATACTGTGTTGGAACTATGATCTGTTTATCTTTATCTTTATTTGGATCTCCATTAGCTTTGACTAAGGCCATTGCTTTTCTGTGTTGAGTCCACACCCAACACAATTATCTTTACATTACAGTATGTTTACAGTCTGTACTGAATTTACACCAGTCTGGCTGTGTGGTCATTGAAGAATCTGAATATATTTAGACCTTTTCTGTTCTGCCTCTTGAACAAAATATTGATGTGCTCAATCTAAAATTTTTAATGAGGAAAATGTGCTAACTAATCCTTATCTGTTGTTATTTGGACAATGCTTAAAATTCAGCTCATGGTATCTGCATTGACAAACTCACCTGCACTTGAAGCGGCTGTTCAGAGCCTTGATGCAAAGACAGCTGAGATGACGAAATCTCTGCTGAGGTCACCTGTACCGAGAAAAATAATATTAATATGTAGAGTGCAGTATTGAGCACTGCACTTAAGAATAGTGATATCACTCAGGAAAAAGCAACCATGACTAAGGAGCTCTTACCGGGCAAGCCAACTCTAGGAGGGACCCAGCCACCTCTGTGCTGTCTGTGTAGATGCAATTGGTACCCTGCTGGTACACCATGGTGGTGGTGGTGGCTGCACCTTCCTGTTGGCTGAACTCCTGGAGCACCTCTGGGCCCTTGGCAAGCGACTCCAGGAACTCCTTCATCCGGTGCTGAGGCACAGTGCGGGCCTTCTGTCGCACATACTCATCAAAGGAGACCACCCCGCTGTCCTGCTCATTCATTGTCACTTAACCTGGAAAGATGAGGGCAACAGATTTATTTAAAAACACCTGAGGATCCACACATATGAAAAGTAACCTTGGTTACACTGGACATTGTATTGGGAGCAAGCTGACTCTCTGTATTGAAAAGCAAAAACATCATCTCTAATGAAGCATATTTCCAAGAGAGGGAAATCTGGTTTGCAGTTTTAAATGAATACAACGTTAAATGAATACAGTTCCATAAATTACACAGTTGTAAGCACTGCTCGTTAAAAACAGTATGCAGAACAGTGAAGCTGACACGGTAACGTTAAAGCAAAGGGGGCAAAGTGCATTTTTTTTTCCTAGTTTCGTTGCAGTACACCGACTCTCAGCCCTGTTAACTTTATGCTGCACATTCACTTATGGAACAAATAACGATTTTTTAACGTCAGCTGGCTTAGGTTTAAGTGTTTGTTAAAATGTCATATCAGAGCAACACCAACAACAGCAGGACTGTATCTGCTGCTTCTCTAATAATAGCATCTACGTTACAGTAGTTAGCAAGCTAGCCTAACAATGTTAGCAAGATTTTGCTTTCGCACAGCCCAACGTTATATTTCTGTTTAGCTGGTTGGCTAACGCTGACTGCATTTAACGTCGTCGAACAGCTGCGGTATATCTGATATAACTTGTTTTAACCAAATAGTTCGGTCATAATCCGGTAAACACAAAAATAAGAGTTAGTTCATTGGAATAAGTTGTCACTGGCTAATCTATGTGCTAACGTTAGCCGTGTTAGCTAGCTAGCTAGCGGTGGTTAAAGGATCCTCTCATGCTACCTTAAATAAAACGAAATCCTCTCCTTTCCGCCAAGGCACGGTGTTTAAAAATAAAAAGCCGATAAACGTCTAACAGCTACCACCCACATGCCGTTTACTTCGCTACATTGTGAATGCAGCGGCTCTATATCCTACAAACAATGCAGTGATTAGATTGCAATAAAATTTAACAGCAGCGAGCAGGCGAGGTCTCTGACGTGTGCTTATTTTAGTGTGTGATCCAAGTCAGCCTTCGCTTAAAAAAACAAGTTTTCCAGCTCCTGCAAAGCACAAATTCAGATATCCGAATGCAATTTTAAGTGGTACTGCTACAACCTACGGCAGGCAGGCAACAACATGCACTGCATTTGTTCAGCAAAATAATAAAATGACGGAAGTAGGCCCCGAAAAAAACACAACGCGATTCCTCGGAGTGCTCTGCCTGGCAATGGCCTCAGCGCGTCGTCCTGGTGAAAACACTTCAGACCCCATGACCAAGAGAGGCGGTGTACGGTCACCCGTAGCTGTGAAATGAAAAGTTATGGTACAGTTTAACCAGGACGGGGACGTGGACAGGACAGCCTCGAGTGTATTGTTCAGTGTGTGCCACAGCCTGTAATTATGCTGCGTTGATGATTTGTCTCGCCAAGGGGGGAGAAAACTAATATTTCTGAGATGAACACTGGCAATTTGAACATGTAATGCAAGTTACTGTGTCAGCTGGCACTCTATGGATGGGGGAGGAGAAAAACATTCATATTGAAAAATGCAGCTATTACTGTAATATTAAACACAACATGGATAGATGGATGGATAGATAGTTCTGACTGGAAATTGGAATACAAAAATGTTTTATCTGTAAAAGCACGAACTCTTTGTCATTTGTTGTTGTTAACTTACCAGACCCAGCCCACATATCTCCACCAAAACTGTTATAAATCACCTTGCAATCTGCATAAAAGTTTACCCACATTGTAGGCTGACATCATCTTACACAGCATTTATCTCAACATCTTAATTAACATTATCAAAGTGATGTAGGTTATGTGATGCCAGGCAAATTGATTGTCTTCAAATATAGCTGACTTTTGCTTATATGTTGGTTGTGTGGCCTTAGGATGGTCAGTGGGGAATGCAAACCAACTGAGTGTCCACTTTATTTTTATTTTTATTTTTATGTTTGTATAACATGCCACATTGAAATGAGAAAGCATATGGTATTTCAAATTATTTTACAGCACTTTCCAATATAGTTTTGCTTAGGTCTGCTGCCTCATGGCCTTTTGAATGCATGTGCCTTTAACAAAATCTAACTTCCCCAGTCTGCCTTAAAGAGCCAGGCATGTGCCACTGAGGGCCTCCCCTGTTCTCCCCACAACAAGCTGCCTCTCGCCCGTCTTAAGGTGGACCACAAGAGATGTGCTGTGTGCATAGGCTGCCTCCCCTACACCCTGGACAGGAAACAGTTAATTCCCACACTCGCTGTAGATTATCTCTGGCAGAAATGGTAATGGATATTTTTTTCTCTAAAATAAATTTGTTTACACACCAATGATAAAAAAGGCAACAATAAATAAATAAATAAATAAATAAAACCTTTTTGTTCTCTCTTTCCCTCTATTATGATTGTTATATGTAATTGCTGGGACAGTAACACATTTGTTATACAGTGCACTCTCTTATGAGCATCTGGTATTGTTAATTCCAGGTAATGTTTGACATAAGCCCTTGCACACTATAGGTCTGTATAATTGTAGGTCAGTAGTTTGCCATGAAACTGAAGCTGTGTGTGCATCTGTGCTTCTGTGCTTGTACCTAGCTGGCTTTACACTACCTCTTAATGTGACTTTGTGCTACTGGAAGGATCTTAATGTAATCCTTTGGAGTGAGGGGATTACCTAAACACAGCTGTGGCACAGAGAGGCAGGACTTTTTTAAATGGTCAATTATCTACCAAAATGCTGTTTTTGTTTTATTGTTGTTTTCCCCCCAGGTTAACATCAGTGTAGAGCATTAAGAAGAAAAAGTTTATGCCTTAAGTTTAGTTTTTCTTTGCAGTGTTTAGATCCTGTCTTCCTTATTCCAGGTGATAACCAGATGGGAGGCTGCCAAACAACCAGCCGGTGCAGTAATAGGACCAAGACGTCAGCTTTGAAGTGATGCCTGTGAGCATGATTCCAGTAAATCTAGTGTATTAATCCGTGACTGGGGCACTCCTCTCGCCCTACGTTCAGAGCCACAGCAGAAACCAGACAGTCACACACTTCTGTGCTGCAACAAGAGATGGAGTGCTACCCATGACATCCTAGAGGGACTCAAAACACGAGGACGCACAGGTACATCTCAGTTATTTGGTATTAATGAGCATTCTATATTTCTTTAGGCCACACTGTGAATTGTTGTAAACTAATTTCTGCAAAATATACTAACTTATTAATGTAAACATTTTTTCTCATTCTTCAATATTTCTTAGCAATTGTTGTTTTTGACTGAGCACCTCTCTTATTTATAGAAATCTCTGAGTAATAAGTCCATTTGCAAGTAATTCTCTAACACTTGCAATGTGCATTTATTTCAATTTTGGAATAAACATATAAAACAGGAATAATTTACTTTAGTTTACTTCCCAACTGGGCCCACTAAGAGTTAGTTTTAGAGAACTGGGCCTTCAGTGAGAGAATATTATGGTGGTTGTCATAAGAATTTATATTATATATTATAGTATACTTAGTTTCATAGAGTGTTTTGATAATTGAGTAATTTCCTTAAACACTCAGTGTTATTCTGTTGTTCAAGTTCTGGTTTATTTTTTGTCTGTGATAATGTTCATTGTGGATCAACTAGCAGCCTGGCATTTGTTTTCCAAAAGGAAAACAACCAAAAACAGTATTTTTTTTCCAAGATGTGTTGTATTTTTCACTAAGAGGAGCCTTCTGCACATGTTATAGAGAGTGCAAACCCATTGGATTACAGCAGGGAATTATTGCACCTTATAGGATTGAAACCTAAGATTAATGATTGGATTTTGTTTCACTCCTGATCTCTACCTGATCCTTACAAGCATCTACTAATGCACCTTGTAAAGAATACCACATATATTAGCAGGGAAAAAATGTAATTTTCAAGCGAGACAATCAGAGCATGAAAACAGCAATCTTAAAAGCTAGATGAGAAAGTTGTCTATCCATGAAGATGTGGAAAGTTATCACTGTTAGCCTTCCTCACACACCAGTAGTGTGTTAAAGTAAATATCTTAACTCTCATGGCTCTTGTTGTCTGCATTTATATCCACAACCACACATTTTAACTCTTCCTCTTCTTTGTTGCTTTACAGTTTTTGGGATTTACATTTACATGTTGTATCCCACGATGGATCATTTTTCTTTTCTCGTCATCGTGCTTACTCTGTCTCAGTCTTCACTTGGAAGCATTATTCCAACTTCACAGTCAGTGGGCAACTCTGATGCTGTGGAGGGCAGTGGAAATACTGATGCACAAATGACAACAGGGTTTGCCAGCCTCACTGAAATCGATCCATCAATTGCAGAGGACAGCGGCAGAAATTTGCAGAAGCCTTCATCTATTCCTGCCTCTCTTACATCTTTACCAGTACCCCAGAAACTCACCGACGATGACAGCAATCCAGAGGAGCCTGAGAAATCCAACAAAGAAATCCAGGCTAGGATGGGGATCATAGCTGCTACAACCCCTGCACTTAATTTGCCCCTCTTAGAGGCTCATGAGCAAGAAGCTGACAAACATGAGCCTTTGATTATTGAAACTTCAGGACACTTTCACACCAATGAACACTTAGAGCAGGCAGCCAAAGATATACTCTCAGAGGAAACTCTCTTTGAAGTCAGTCAGATAACGGTGGACGAACATTTAGATGAGAATCACACACCTATAGTATTTGACAACTTTCTACCTGGTAAGTCAACAAGTAATAGTTAAGTGAGGTCAAATGTAATTCACTAGATGCGCTTGACTAAATGCCTGATAAATATTGTCCAGATGAACATGGGAATAAAATTGTATATGTTCAGTCATTTTGTGAATACAGAATATGAAGCTGACCTTCATAAGTCAAGCATTAAAATGCACTGGTATTGCATAATGTATTAATATTAATCCAATTTTGAATTCTGCTGCAGCAAAAATTACAGGTTCCTCTCTTTCTCTCTTTCTTAGGTAAAGATAAAGACACTCCTGAGCTCCCTTTCCAATACAATGTGTTTAATTCCATAATAAACCAGGATCTGTCAGGACCTGGTGCTCCTTGTGTGTTTGGTCTTAGCCCTTGCGTTGTTCTTGCAAACCCTAATGGCACCAACCTGCTCTGGGATGACATGAGACGCACGCTGGCCTTTGCCTGGGAGCTGCATGTCTTTGGATCTGCCAGCCTTTTTGCATTACTTGCAGGCGTTGCTGTTTTGGGAGTGGCTGGCGCTCACACTTTGCTTCACCCCCTCTGTGATGCCTTAACCTTGGCAAATAGTCTCCTGTTGTTAACTGGTATTCTGCGTGCTGTGCTTCTTCTACTTGATCCTTATGGCACTCGCCAAATCCTGTCTCGTCCTGCTCTTGCTGCTCTCCATAACATTCCCCTGCAGCTTCTTCTTTGGGCACAGATTGTCCTGGCTCTGGTCACACTCAGAGGGGTGAAACTGGTGCTTTTGCCAGTGAAGCTGCAGCGTCCATGGACGATTGGGGGTATGGCTCTGTTGCATTGCGCTCCATTACTGGTAGCTGATCTACTCTCCCCTACTTTGTCCCCTGCTCTCCCTCTGTTGCTGCAGACACTCTCACTGTGCTGGGGTTTACTATTCTGCATAGGAACACTCACCCAGTCTCTGTCTCATCTGAGCTCCTTCCTCCAGTCCCCCATACCTCAGTGGGGGGCTCCACAGAGGATCGAGAACCGTGCAAGGCGGGTAACAGCAGTGTGTGCTCTCTTTGGGATTCTCTGCTGCAGCCTGCAGATGTACAGTCTCCTCTGGCTTTATGGGGTACTGGGGAACTGGAGGCGCTTTGGATGGGGCTGGTGGCTTAGTCAGTTTTGGGCCAGAATTCTTGAGTTAGCTTGGGGATTCACTTTGCTTGTCCTGGGATCCTGGATCCTCTGGACACCTCCTGGGAGCCGGTCAAAGGGTGATAATGGGCAGGGCAGAGGTGACATGTCCAAAGGGATGGAGGAGAATAGTTTTTGGAGTGGAGTTTTGACCAATATTCAGAAAGGGCCACTAAGGAAATCAGAGAAAAACTGGGAAGAACTAATGCCAAATAACTGGGCAATGTGTAACGTGTCTAGAACAGGTATGAGCAACAATGTGATGTGTACCTGTGACGACCAAGCTGTTGACCACATGCCTGATCCTGTTAGCAGTAGCAGCTGTGACTCTCAAGCTGCTCTATTGTGGCAAAGAGTTGGTGAACGTGAATGTATACTTTCCCTTGTAGAGTTTGACATGCGGCCCCCGTCTCCTATCAACCTGAGGCACAGCATTGACAATGCACTCCATCATGGAAACTTTGTAGGAGGAAGTCTGTTTGCACCTCGGCCTCCCTCCTGGACTGACACTGTAAGCACCGATATCACAAATAATATAGCAGCAAAAGACTCTGAGGCTCCTGTTGGCTATCAGTGGACACTGGATATTGAAGCTACCCCTGGATCTCCACACCATTTTGAAACGAAGGAGTCAGTGCAATCACCAAATACTTCCACTGATCATATCGCTAACCAATCCCCAAACACTGAACTTAACTTTGAGAACAAGCCTCAAGAGGACTGGTCTGATGATATCACAAATCTCTAAGCACTCAATTCAAGCTTTATTTATATAGTCTTGTATCACAAGTATATCTTGTATATCCCACATATGTCATATACCATACTGCATCATATTCATATCATACAATATACCATATGACACAACCACATTAATGCCTATGAGCAGTTTAGAGAATATAACGCAACTGACTGTGGGATTCGAACCCAAGACCTTCTCGTTATGGGGTGCGAGTAATAACCAACAAGCGGAAACCACAAACTACAGCCACTACTCAGTTCTTGTTGTTGGCTATTGTCATGAAATGGCACTGTGCAGTCAAATGTAAAGCTCTCACAAGAGACCACTCATCAGTCACAAAAATGAGGGCTTCTTTGTGTATGGCCTAATGTTAAATGCAGATTTAAAGAGGATTAGCAGGCAAATATTCAGCACAATATCCCCAGGAACAGTCCCACACAGATATGCTGTGCATGTTTGACTTAAAAAAAGCTGTGTTTTAGTATCTCTGTTGCACATATAGAGAAAGGGGTGGCAAAAATGTCTGAAAAAATCTGCGTTGTCAAAGTCTCTTAGTCATTATTTGACTTCACTAGGATTTTTATATGTAAATTTGGTTGTATTAATGTGTACCAATGTTAATGAATCAATAACAATAAAATATACTGTCGAAAAACAGGCTGTCCCTGTATTGTGCCTGCATTTTTGTGTAAGTCCAGCCCTCATACATCACAATTATACAATATGCAGTCATACAGTACAATGGAATGAGAAATTGGGAAGGGTGGAGATGACAGAGGACATTTGGAGGTTGTAAATTCTGTAAATGTACCATCACCCTATCCTACCTATCCTATTAGCTTTTACTTGTTATTTACAGGGACTAGACACTGTTTGGCAAGCACTGTAGACACATTGTGAGTATATTCCCAGGATACTTGGTGACAAGGGCATTGTCATAAATGTCCTCTACTGTCATGGACCTACAGAGACCCTGTCATCATGGAAAAAATACATGCCAATTTCCCTCCACTAACATCAGTTATTTTCAAAAGTCTTCCTGAAATAATTCTTGCATGCACAGCAGTTTGATTTGGAGCTTGGGTAGGTTTGTGCCAACTGTCTGTAATTAGTGATTTCTCTTGCCAGGCCTGTTTGAAGTCACTGGAGGAGGTGCAGTTACACCGGTTGAGACTAATTTTGATTGAGACTGTCATTGGTGGAGCCAATCATGTATCACTTTCTGACATTAACTGTTTCAGGAAGAGTTTTGAAAATGATTGAAGTCATGAGGTCAGTTTAGGGCAGGGGTCATCAACTGCACTTGTGCAAGGGACAGAAACTGTGGGGACTGAAATTTAAAATAACAAAAAATAAATTTATTTAGGCCTTATAAACATATTATTGTTTAATGTTTTTACTTTCTTACAAAATTCGTGTTATTTTACTAGTCTATAGGGGGAGTACAGGTGATGACTTCTGAGATGTTATTAAGAGATCTGATATTTATAGCAGAACCATCTGAAAACTCCTCCAGTGATTATTTTACTATGACAACATATTTGCTATAGGGTGCTTGTCGGTTCTCTGGAGGCCATCAGGTCATTACGGTGCCCCTTTAAATGACGCAGCGGCGCAGATCATCAGCACGGTTTTTTTTCACCAGGTGCGCTCTCAGAGTTCAACCTATCAGCGATTGGTTGGTCAATTAGGCAGTAAGAAAGCAGCTATGTGTTGCAAGGTCGTACTGTCTTTGCACTTACCCATATACTGGAAAGGGCGTAAAGTTGTAGGACTATTTTATGCCGAAAGTAGATTATCTGACAAGTGTAATGCCTTGGAGAAAACCTGTGTTGTACTTCGTGGTGATGACGACTCTCACCTCCCTGTTGAAACTTGGCAATGGACAAGAAGCAGGGGCTGTTTTGCAACTTACACCCCAAGAGACCAACTCAGATGCATCCATGCGCTCTGGTATGTTAAGAATAAGAAGCAATCTGCACTCGGGAAATGTGATGCATGATGGAAAAAATGAACCAGTGGCGACTACTGGAGACGGATCGCTTGCTGACACAAAAATACCGACTACTGGTGAGTTGAGGGTCCCTCAGGTTTTGCTTTTATGACAGATTAAAGATTATAGACTTGAGATTTCTGCTTGCTCAGAGACAAACCATTGCAATCTACCTGAAAAATGTCAAATTGTTCTAGTGCGAATTTCCTGCGGGATGAATAAAGTATCTATCTATCTATCTATCTATCTATCTATCTATCTATCTATCTATCTATCTATCTATCTAGTGCATGCTGAGAGGCCTTGTATTGGGCTCAGACGCCAGTATCAGTTTTGAGTGAATAACTTTATTTACCATGCTACAGCTTTTTGTGAGGGAGTATTGACATTTTCTACTGGCATGTTTTCATCAGAGCACACAGTGATGGATGCAAAACTGAAGCACCTGAACCCATCAGTGCGATGCAGTAACAACTCAATGACTCTGAAGGTCAAACGCATGAGAGCTCCTTTTCTGGTGGACAGTGGTAGGTTCAACAAAAGGGAGGTGGATCATTGACCAGTCCTTGATTTGCTGATTTATTATGTTAGGTTGAGCTTTTTCTCCTTTCAAACAGGCGAGGGACCTCCTGTTCCCCTGTCTCACATACCATCCAGTTGTGGCTTCTCTGTGAGGAGGTCCCGGAGAGATGTGCACTTTGTAGCACCTTATCAGGGCTGCCATGTTACCCAGCAGGTTAAGATCAATGTACATTTTCTGTCCCATGAACGTCTTTCAATTCACTGAAGCACATGAATGTGTTTCTGTCAGCAGTGATAAGAGTTTAGGTTTTACTTGATGCAGAGACAGTCTACTAAACAAATCTGCATTTGTAGACATATTCCAAAGAAAAAGAGGAAAAAGTCATTTTTAATAGATAGTAATAATACTACAGAAAGTCCCTATAACTGATAATAACAACTCACTGTTTGCCATTTTAGATTGGCTGCCTCACCATCCTTCACTTTAACTAAAATTACTGGATGTCGAGTGCACCGCCTGTTGAACAGATTACATTTTTCTTCTCCATTTACTGCAGGATGGCAATTATGTGCTACCACTACGTTTTAGAGGGACACCAATGACAATGTCTTGCCCTGTTGCACCACCTCCACCATCTGTTTGCTGCTTCCCATCCGGGATGGTGGTGAAAATCGGTGGTATTATAGCAAGTGGACTCAAAGTGAAAGGTTGGCATTTTACATAATATCACTTTATTGGCTTTGACAAATGGTTTCAGATCAACTCAGTATACGATGTTGAAATTGTGTTGCAGTGTCTGGCATGTGGGAGTCCCTCTCATCAGTCTGTGACAGTTGTGGATTTGCTTTGGAGGAGCACTCTGGAGGACTGATACTCACTGCACCCTACCACAAGGGACTGTGCATAGAGATGAAGGTATGGTGAGCCATCTTGTGGTCAGAGATGGAACTGAAACGTGGTCATGCTTTTTTATTTACTTGGTGTGTTTCTTTTCAGAGTGATGAGTACTTACTCTCTCTTCTCTTGGCTGATGGGGAGCTGTTAGTCACATGCCCTTCACGAAAAGATGTTCAGAAACCTACTACTCCTAGTCAGGGCGGCCCGTCCCTGCAGTATCCCCAGTTCCCAGTGTTTCCACAAGATTGGGTGTTTCCTGGGCCTGTTCCTCAAACACAGAGGCCCGCTCCTGTCACAAATCCAGTGGTACAGATGCCACAACGTCCCATGTTTCAAAGACCAATGCATCCGCCTAGTATTACCACAAGCCCCACCACTGATAGACAAGACATTGCCCCTGCTCAGCACCCAGAAATCTCCTTTATGTCACAGTATCCCTGGTTGTCTCATTACCCAATGTTTCCCAGGCCTGTACCATCAATGCAATCTCCCTCTGTCAATAAGAACAGTAGTGCGCCTCCTGGCCAATTACCTCAGATGCCACCATCCCAACAGTGGCTCATGGCGCAAGGAGCTCTCCATGCAATGCCTCCTCATGCTACTACCGCACAAGCTTTTTTCAACAGACCTGTCCCCACTGTGGAAGATGTGATGCCTCAGCTCCACCAACAACCACAGTTTCCAGGACTTCCACAACATGCTTTCCCACTATCCCCCAATTTACCGCTGCATCCAGAAAGTGGCCCTCACGGCTCTGCTACAGCCGTGGACACACTTAAACCTGGAATCCATGGACACCAGCAGCATGCAAATCCTCAGACCTACCAGATGCCTGTTGTGTATCCCCCTCCTAAGTATCCTATTCAAAAAGGAAATGTTCATTCACTTAAACCTCAGACTGCTCCTCCTGCCACCAGCCAAACAACCACTGCATCTACTGCTGTTTGGCCGCCTCTTCAGAGGCCATTTTATCACCCAAACCTTTACATGCCATCTTATTATCCTCAGCAAGCGCACAATGCACCAGCTAAATCTACAATCCCAAATTCATCTGGTCAGTCTGGACCTCAGAATCACCATCCCATCCACTCATTTGATCGCTTCCGTCATCAGTGGCAAGATTCGCTTGCAGGAGGCACTCATGGAAATGTTGACAACCCGCAGCAGCATCAACAAGTCCCCTTCATGCCTTTCGATGCACTGCAGAGATATGGCTATGGCAGCTGGGGCATGCCCTATGCCTCTTATCTTTCACCTAGCAGAGAGGCCTCTCATCCATATCATGAAAAAAAATAATCCTTGACAAAGTGTGTAATCCATACACATTTGATCTGTCTTGTAGTTGAATGAAAGCACACATTTTTGTGAGAGAAAATAAAAATTACACTTAGCACCATGGCTTTCTTGATTTGATTTGGTGTTTAAATGTCACTAATCTATCACATCTAATAATGTGATTTTTTTTTTTTTTTTTTTTTTTTTAACTTTTTATTGCACAATAATATTGAGGACCATCACTTTGGCGACATATCCAGTCTTTAATGTATTTATCCTCGATCACCTGCATGAATCATGTTAAGTTGTTCATCAATGCCTAGTATTCTGTGGCTCTGACGTCGAGCACGCTATTTGACGTCACCGTGGGAGTGTTCCACAGGGAGAAATGAACGGTCATCAACACAATCCTCTCAGCGCCCATGTAAGTTGAACCCAGTCAAAAAAAAAATACAAATTTTGCGAACTAGGCTATCAATGAAAAGCTTTTTCATGTGCCGTTACACGTACTGTATAACAGAATGGTTGGTGGACTTATCCTGTTGTCGTTGCTGGCGGTGTCTTCGGTTTGCCTGTAGCTGGCTTACCATGGCTGAAGCGATGTGTGTTTTTTTTTTTTTTTTTTTTTTTTTTTTTTTAGCTAGCCGCCTAGCCAGCCAGCTAACTGACAGGCTGTGGAGCCAGACGTTGAGTAAGCGCGTGTTTTGCAACCCAGGACAGTCTGGATGGGCGATGTTACTTCTGTTTATGTCTTTATTATTAGGACAAGGCGGCCTGTGTCACACGCTATAGGAGCAAATTTCATTTAGGTGTAGGGACAACACCCAGGCGTATAGCCACAGGCCGTATTCAACGTTATATCATAGCTGCTAGGCCAGGATTTGCAGGACAAGCTGAATCCTTGGGTTTGATTTGATGCCGTGGTCTCAGTGAAGCACCGGTTCAGATTGGTCTTGTGCTTATTACACCGTAACAACTGTTTAAAAGGAGCTGATAATTAAGCTAATGTGTAAACAGTAGAAGCATATCTGTGTGTCATAAAGAAAGCCTTGAGGGAGAGCAGATGATAGATGGACATGCAGGGTGTGTATTTGAGCTTTGGTGGTCATGGGCTGCTGTCTCCTGTTGGTGGTGTCAGTGTTGCAGGTTTTTGCATTGGACTTATACCAGATGTAGAAAATCATGGTGTTCAGAAAGATTGCAGTATAAGGAATTCTCTGAAATAGTGCAAGTTAAGGGAATTTTTTTTTTTTTTTTTTTTTACAAATGAGTCAGTTGTTATATTGTATTTTGCAAACTTGGTTCTCACATTTATTACAATACAAGGTGGTCATGGACTCATTGATTCAGTAGCCACGTTTACACAGCAAGTCCATGTGGGTTGACCAGTCAGCTCAAAACGCAGACTTGCAAGCTTATTAGCAACTAGTGTTTATTCTGTTAAGATAATCTGTTGGTAATCGGGTACAAGATCACCCTCTCTACCCTCTCAGAGATCAGTATTCCTTGGCTAGTCATTTGGCCCTATAGTAGAAACCAGACTTTTTACTCCCATCCTTCATACGAGTCTGGACTGAACAACAGCACAAACATGCCAGGGGAGAACTTACATTTCTGGGTCATGACTGCTCCCTGGCTGTAGTCCCAGAAAGCCATGGGAGAGCGGCTGAATTTGACACAAGGTCCAGGGTGGGATTTCTTGAATGGATTTTTACTCCTGAATATCCAGGGTACTACCCCAGCATCCTGCATGACATGCTGCCATCTCACTCTTTATGGAAACTCCACATCGATATGATGGATGAGGGTGTTTGACAAACATAGAGATGGTAGTGAGTGCTTGGCCCTCCTATTAACTTTGGGGTTAATTTGACCCCATTAAGTGTGTGATGTCTCTACATACATGTTTAACATTGTTTTTTGCTTCATAGTAAGTTACCTTTAATATTTTAATGGGGACAACTGAGTAACCACAAAGTTAATATGATGACATGTTTTCAATATCTTGTACACATTCTGTACACAAAGTGTTTCTATGGGGTCAATATGTGCCCAGGATTTTTTTTATTTATTTATTTTTTTTTATGAACATATAAGAAATATCAACATTTTGGATGACACTGAGGAACTATAGCAGGCCATTTATAATCTTCAAAATCTTCCCTCTGCTATAGGGCTCTAACCAAACATATCCATACCTGTAGTAGTGAGAGACCCAGTGATAGTTAATGTGACATTTGGGAGGAAAAACATGATTTCCACAAGAACTTTGATGTATAAGACGGGTTGGTTGTGGGGGTTTATGTTTTATTCAAAGGGCTGTTGAGACACATTAAGTGCTTGACACATAAGCTTGGCAAACAATTGTTATTGTAATAATTTTCCTGAGGTTTAAATTACTGGGATCTAATGGACCTCAGTTGATAAAAAAATGTTGGGAAATTTGAAGGTACCAGGAGGGCTAAAGCAGCTGAACTGTTGAAGTGGAATAGTGCTATATTGCAAAAGAACTGGTCTTGTCGTTTTGGAGCCTGAGGTGAACTCACATGACCTGCAAGCCTCATAATCAGACCACACACTTTGTAGTTTGGGCGTAATAAAGGAGACTGAGTTTGACACGGTAGCCTCCGTCAGCTGTTATGGATGCTCAATATTAACCTAATGTGTGTACAAAAAGGGCAACCGTTGAAGTGATTGCCCCGCCACGTACCTAACCCCGCACCAAAATTCCGGTTGGCTCCGTGGAGTAAATTGAACAGCCTCTGGTGCATCGCGTTAGCTTGTCGTGCTAGCTTGCTGGTCAAGCGACGTTAACGGAGCAGACAAGCCATCCAAATGGGGCCAGCGTATTCAGATCACATTAAACACAACAGCTAGCGCTTCACTAGAGTCAAACAGTAAGGTAGACTGGGGTTTTCATTCAGCGTATCTTTCATTTGAGTATTTTAAAGGTCAGGCCTACGAACGGTAGCTAGCGAGGTTGCTAATTCCATCCCCTCTTATCCTTAAACCGTTGGGCTCAGGCTATTTGCAGGAATAACTGATTCATAAATAGAGCTTATTATTTGTGAGCAATACTGTCTTTATCGTATCGAGTGTTCTTACATCCTCCAGCACAGTTGATCGTAAACATTAATAGACAGTTAACCCACACGCCATGACACAGTACTTGCATTTGACCAGTTAATTAACTAAATTACTTGGTGACATCAGGCTCGCTAGTGTGTAAGGGCTAAGTTTTCGTTTCATGTAATAGTCATATGTGTGTCAGCACAGCCAGGTCGACGGCATGTTTTGTGGGGCGGCAGCCTCAAATGACGGTCTTTAGTGTTAAGCGTGTTCAGGTGAGAAATGATGCACTGTTATACATGAGATGTTTGTGTTCTTATGTTTAATTAATCAATGTAATGAATGTAAGTCAGCTATCAGAGGTGCACGGTTCACGTCCTGCAAATATTATCAAGGGGCTGTTCTGTCCTCTTAATTAACATTGCACAGTTAATCAAGCTAAAAGGCCTAGATAGGTCTGTGGTTAAAACATCGTTTCACTGAGCCACTTCTTAGATTAAATCACCAGTAAGCAAGGTAGTCTGTTACAAAGGCACGCCCACTTCTTGTTGACAGAATAGGTGTGTGGTCTGTTTGCATGGAGTCATCACCTGTGACTGAAGATGTGTCATGATTAGATAAGGCAGCTGAATTTATGCTGTCACACAGAGAAGTCCAGGCGCTAGACATTTCAATGATTTTTTTAAAGTAGGAGATGGCATCTTACATTTTGTTAAATCAAAGTATCCCAGATGAGGACAATAAAATTAGTTCTGTAGTGCACAGATGAACGTATTTGTGAAAATAGGATGGTCAGTTTTGCAGTGTCAGCTCTCCTTTCAGAGCAGATGCATTCTCAACCTGTCTGTCTTCACTCTTTTTTTCCTTTGCAGCATGTGATTTTTCTAAATGCCCATGGAAACAGCTGGCTAAATTTTGAAAACTATCCCACCCAATTTTGGGGGAAAAACTACCCAGAGGAAGTGGTGTTGGAAATGTCCCTGGAATGTTAAATCTTTTCCTGTGTTAAGAGTTCACAGATCATCTGCTGATGACCACAGCTAAAGGTATGCTTGTTGGCAGTTAAACATTTGCAGAGTTGCATATACCTTTATCATCATATTTTATTACTGTGATGACAAAGCTTGATTTATTTGGACAGGTGTGGGAATGTTGTGGGAAAAAAATCATTACTTTGTAGATAATAACAATGACCCAAGAGCACAGAGTACTGTGCCAAGTAGCTGCCTCCACATCAAAATTGGGCCTTTGTATATGGAAACAAATAGCCTTTTGGAGCATTGCCTCCTCAGTAGAAGCAGAAGCCTAAATGCTACTCGACATGCACAAATACACTGACTCTTTAGCTGATGTGACCTTGGAACGCTGCATGCACAAAGCTGGTAGAGAGAGAGAGAGAGAGAGAGAGTGATAGGCGAAATGTTGGCTGACCCACTTCAGACAGGGAACACTTTGCCCTCGGCACAGAGGAGGATGAAGCTAGTGTGTTTCCATCAGACTGTAGACAAAGGATACAGTTCCATTTCTGTGTTAAATGTTTGATTGTAATTCTAATCTTTAGTTTTAATCTTACAGAGGTTAATCCATGCAGCAAAGGGTTGCACTGAATTGCACGTATCTCTGTCTAAGGTCAGTGATTCAAGATCAGGAGATACTGTAGCAGATCTAGCTGTATGTTGTCAGAGACCAGTGATTTCCATAGATGACACTTAATTTAGGATGGGTCAACTGTACAGTAAATTGCACCTAAAAGCAATTTTTGTTTTGTATGACTGCAGCTGCCTAACTGCACATAATACATTCAAAACTATGCAGATTGCTGATTGACCATGTTAATCTAAGAAATTACAACTATAAAATGTATCAGAGATTCTCCAAGAATTTCTTCTTGGCCGTTGGGAAATGCCTCTGAAAGCGCACATATCACTGCTCCTACAACTACACTACTCTACTAGTAATACCAATAATGATAATCCATACTTGTGTGAAATCCAGTCCAAAGTTAAAGTCAGTTAGGTAAAGGGCTTCCCAAAGTAGTATTGATCAGTTAGAGGCCGATTTTGAGTTGATAACTTCAGCAAAGCAGTTACAGTTAACCCCAAATCTATTGAGTCAGCACAATGGACAGCCTTTAATATGGGAACTTGAGTTCAATCCCCCAGGTTTCACTTGTGTTGTCAAGCATCTACCCTTCGAAAGTGTACTTGAGTATAACACTAATTTCCTGTCAGCTCCAGGAGTGCTGTTCTTACCCTGGGTGCTGCACTCCTCGTGGAAAACAACATTTCTGCATAAAAACAGCCTGTAATACTTCTTAAACTTCAACTCATCCTTGCTGACTGATTGATTGTGTGGACCTGTGTACAGCCACTTTTGTGTCCCATGTTGGAACAAGTGTAACTATTTATGCTTTAATTCCAGATGTACATCTTCTTTGTACCAGCTTAAGTAAAGCCATTATCTATGATCAGTAGATGAGTGGCAGCCTGAGCATTCCTATTGCTGACAGATTCACTAGAAAGGCAGTAAGATGTGCTGTTACATTTGGCGTGTAGGGTGTGTAAAGCAGTAGCAGTGAAAACCTGTATACACATGATGCTTAATTGCTCATGGATTGGAGACTGCTGGTCAAACAGTTTAACAAAAAATTACATTAAAGGCACAAACAAAAAGTAAACATATCTGATTTGTGAGTCAGCGCCGTTTAGTTGGATAAGACTGATCCTGTCGGGGCAGAGATAAAAGGTGCATATGCTAATAATAAACTGAGATTGTCATTTTTACTGAGTAAGTGATGGCAGTGTAAGTGAACAGTAATAAAAAAAAAATAAAATAATATAGGCTTTGTTCTTTCTAACACGTTTTCACATGACTGAATCGGCCCACCACCATCTGTCCCTGAACAAAACTTTTTCTTATCCACTACTGAGGATGTAACAACAGGACTTGCAGGTAATGAGTCAACCTGTGCATCAGTACTGGAACAGCTCATAGTGTTTTTGGTATTACAATCTGCTGGCATGATTAGTGATACTTAAAAGCTGTTATGACTCCTGGAGATACTTTCCTGTATGTGTGCAAACTGATGCATGCACAGCATAGACTTATCACTTTTGGCTTTGGTTGTTTTCTGTCGGGCTTAGTGAAACATCCATTGCACTCTGCTCTGTAGAACCGCTTACTTGGGTGCTCCAAAACTAAACAAGGGTGCATTTGAAGCTAGTGAGAGATAATTCATGTTTTAGTCTTCATATCCAAGGCTACAATCTGAAATGTAGTAAAGGCTTTGTAGTTAATCTTTTCCAATCACATTGAGAATTTAGTTTAGTTGTGGTACAACTGTGCATGGTACAATTCCATAACAAAGAATATTCAGGGGCAGGGAAGAGATGTAACTCAGGTCAAAATGGAACAGTTGGTGTCCATTGTGGACAAAGCTAATGTTAGCTATTCATAGTGTGGGCATAATTTTGCCTAAATAAATTCAATAACCTATTGCGTTATATACATATGATGTATTGTCATTATGAAAAACGAATGCATGCTTTTCATACGACACACATGACCGTTTTTAACAAAAATGTCGACTATGATTTACAAAAAACATTTGTCATCATATCACACCCAGAATACCTAAAAAATGTTTATTAAAAGGACTTACAGAATAACAGTCTGAGTTAAACACACCTAAGCGGTGCTCATAGATGATACATCTTTCAGATACGTTGCTCAAACAAACAAGCCTCATGTACTTTAATTGGTAAAAATGCTTGACACCGAGGTCTGCTTGCTTTTTACAGAAGTGATGATAAAAGTAGCCAGTGAATGTGCCGTCTCCTTTCCTCCCCATCTCAACTCATAACATGTAAGAATTTAATTCATTGAGAACACCTGCTCTACAATTAAATCAGGCACTCCCATTTACATTCCGATGGAAGCATAGCAGAACCAGTTGAGCCGTGTATGTTGTTAGTACAAGAAATGAGTAGCGTAGCCTCAGAACATAAAGTAGCGAATAGTCAAAACTAATTTGTAGTAGCCAGAAATAAGATCAGCATTTTTCATTTGGAAATCTGTTGGTGACAAACCAGATGTTGTCAAATAAGCAGAGATATCATGCAGACTTTGTCTTAAAACACACTGCACATCAGTATACTAAGAAAATCCTCTGTTTTGTCACCTGATGAATCAACAAACCAGTATGTTGAGTATAGTATGAAGACAGCTGCTGCAGCAACACTGCACAGTCATTTCCTAATTTTGTTCCTAAATTCATTGATGGCAGCAGTCACGAAGAGATGTGTGTATTCAAGGACAGAGTGTACATTTCTTGGCATAAAAGGAAAGGAAGACTGAGGCTGACCATTCCCACGCAAACACAACACAGAAACACGGCAACTTCTCCAAAGTAGTTTTTAGAATTGTCTTCTGCCATGGTTTGTTCCTGTATGGAGCTCTTACTCGTACGTGAACCAATGTGTTGACCTAATATCAGGGCCAAATTTGTTATGAAAAAGGCTATTATGTAGTTGTCATCCCACTGATGTGATTGGGAAGTAGATGATGATAACACATGCTAGTGACACTACTTATTTACTTATTTATTTTTAAGGTTTTTTTTTTCAGTCATTATAACATTACATCAGAGGCCTGTGTTTGTTCTTGCTGTAATGGCACAGCATGCATTGACTGACTGCTGGCTTTTAGATTTTAATCAAAGGCTGTGGTCCATTAGGTAATCGACAGTTTTGCGTGGTCAGCATCTTTGAAGACTTTTCATCTCTCATCAGGTGTAGCACTACTTAGGCAGCAGCAGTACTTAACACATCCATTATTACCACTTTTAACTGAGCTGATGGTTTGTGTTTGAGTCTGTGTTTAATTCTGTGTAATGCCATGCCAGACCTATGATTGAGTCTGAGTCAGCAGTAGCTTCCTTTCCCATGGCCTGTTGAAAGGGAAAATTGCCATGTTGCCCTCTGCTGTTTGTGTTCAATATAGGACATCGAAATGAATTGTATGGTTTGCACATCTTAAATTACAAAATGTGAGGTGCAGTTACACTCCTTTTCCTATGAAATGTGTTGTTATGGCAGTGTATCAAATGATCTTGTGGCATTCAAATGGACAGACCACAAAGCCTGTCCTGCTGACGTCACTGCCACAGTCCACCCCAATCATTCAGCGCAGTCGCAAGGATGTGGTTATAGTTCTTTTTTTCAAGTGTCTGCATAGTGCTATGCCTTTGCAAAAAAATGTTTCTTCTTATTCATAGCCGATGTGCCTTAATGTTGCACGCGGCTACTAATTTATAAAAAAATTATTAAAAACCCACTTATTGAGAAATGAATGGTGATTTTTTTTTTCTTTTGACTACTACCAGCAATTTCCAGATGTAAGCTGACACTTTCCCTCCCCAAAGGCATTGAGCAGATTCTAATTTGATTTTTGTAATATATATATTTTTTTTTACCTCATTTAGCCAGTCCTGAGTTGTGAGTCAGAAGAGGAGAGGCTGGGCTGATGGTAAGCGCTCTTTCTGTCTCTCTCTCACTCTCTCTCACTTCCTCTCTCGATCTGTCTCTCTCATTATACATTGGTAAAGCAAAAGCCTTATATAAGCTGTCAGCTGAGATCCAGAGACTTGTAATGGTGCTCTACACTATACATCTAGCCTTGTTTTAAAATGTCAAGTAAGACGAGACAACGGTGGACCTTTCGACTCCTTAATCAGATGAGAATTAGATATCACTCACTTTCCATTTAGAATTTCATCACCTCTTTCACACTATTAGTAGTCTCCCTTTTTCCATCATCCAAACACTCTCAGTTATGTTGATTATTAATTACCATGTGCGAACACTTTCTGAAATGCACAGTAATTAATCAACTATAATGCAAGCTTTTGTATAGAGGGATCTGAATGCCCACAAACAACCAAAGGCACTGTTCTTCAAAATGTGAAATATTATAAACGGAGAACATTTCAGAAATTGTTCAGATGCTTCTTTAAATAGTGTTCATGCACCAATGGGTTGGTATTGTTTGACATGCCACATGCTGTTTTGCCAAAATGCATTTCTACTGATTTTACTCAGTAGAAAGCAAATATTGTTTTACAGTTTTTTTTTTTTAAATCATGAATAGCTGACAGAACTTGAATTTGGACAGAATGAACAAAAACATTAGTTATGTCATATAAAGGAGCTTCTAAAAACAGTTGTATGTCTCAATGCCAACACAGTTTATGCTGCTTGGTATTATTTTCTATTCTGCTGCTGCTTATTATGTTCATCATTCACTGCTGCATGTCATAATCCATTTTATTTTCCTTCTGTGGTAGACAAGCATGACATTGAGCCAAGCCACAGATGCATGTACGCTCAAAAGGCCCAACTGAGCGCCATCCCCTCTGCTTCCCGGCTTTCATCCAGCCTCTCAGAGGGGGTGTGTCGACGTGGCATAGCTAGTCCCCTGCAACCCCAAGTAGACCCTCACTGTCAAACTGGAGGCCTCTGATGGATCAGGGTAGTGGTGAGCAGAGTCCAGAGGAGCCGGACACAGGAGGCCGAGTGGAGCCAGAGGTCGGCAGGAGGGCGTCGGAGTCAGAGCACGGCTTGTCCAAAATCACCCATAATGCCCTGGAGAACATGGGAGCGTTGGGCCATGGCCTGAAGCACTTCTTCCAGCCACAGCGCCGACGCTCCTCCGTTTCCCCACATGACTCCGCCTCGTCCTCCACAGGCGCCCCTGCCTCTGATCCCGCTGATGTAGGGTCAGAGGTAGGGGATGCTCCTGCCTCCTTGGCCCTCCCTTTGGATTCTGACAACCCTGCCGCTTCCGCCCCTCCTGCAGCTCTGAGCCGTGTTCTGCAGCAGATCCGAGGCGCCCCCCCAATGATGAAGCGAGGGACCAGCCTGCAGAGCCGCCGCAGCAAGGCGGGGGGGACTGGGGATCCCCCCCAGAAAGGTAGCCCCCAGATCCACCGGCGCAGTACCCATGAGGCCCTGTTGCAAGCTGGACGCCCACGCTCCTCCTCAACCACAGACACACCCAGCAGCCCCGCCCTAGCAGACATGCTGCTGGCCTCTGGTTATCACTCCACTGAAGAACCTGACAAGGTGAGTGTCCCAGACGTTATTTGAGGTGAAATAAACCAGAGTCATGCCAAAAAACCTGGCACACTGAGTAGCAACAAAACTAACAATTCCAGTGTTTGATGCAAGTCACTGTTGTGAGATCTCACAAATGTTTTAATCATAGTCTTGTGTTACTGTACGTTCAAAAAAATTGAGATTTATTCTTCTAATAAATGGAATTCTAAAAGGTTGTATTTTTTAAAATGTTGGCACAAGTACATGACAAATTCAAACGGTAATACAGAGGAACGGTTGGCACACATCTTGAAGGAAACAAATGAAATATTTCGTTAATAGCCTAATAGCTATTTAGCTGTTAAAAGGAAGATAAAACGGGCATGTGTACATTCATCTGTGGATGAATATCAAAGCTTCAGGAAGTGAATTGACAAAATATGTTAACAGGCTTTTAATAGTTCAGATGTGCCTTGATGAAAGGGTAAATGGTAGATGAGCTGTAAGCATCGTAAGGTCAGACACTGCTTTTGAGTGGTTGGTCACTATGTGCTCTAAGCCTTTCTAAATTTAGCTTTTGCTGTCTCTGAGTGTACTTCAGGTCAGAGAAAGCTTGCAGGCGCAAACAAGCTTAAAGTTTGATAATGGTTTGGTGTTTTCCGACATTGCATGATCATAGGGAAGTCAAAAAAAGACTTATCCAGTGTACTTGACAGGCAAATTACTAAACGGGAACTGCTGTTAAATGCTTGGGAAACATAAATATGTAAGCTCTTTAGTGATATGTTATTTTAAGGCATATTTGCATGCACAATTTGCCCTAAAGATTTGAAAATACTACAAAAGTCCTCACAGAGATGGGCTGGTGGCTCTTCCCTCTGTCTAAACATCAGCTCTTTATTTGGCAAGCTTTTGATAGGGACTGATAAACGTAGCTAATTTTGTTAAGTCCCCAAAACCAGTAAATTGTTTCTACCTTCTCTGTTCATGGCAAGTCACCATGTCAACAGTATGTGTTCAATTACTGACACCACCATGTCGGCAGCAGAGTTTGTCGAGGATGGTGAAGACAGCAAGCTGAGTGTCGAGGTTATTCTGATGCAAAATACGAACTCTCTTCTTACCAAACGTAATTATTTCAAGTTGTTTTGGGGAGTAGTTGAATCGTATATTGTAATGTTATGACTTTGTCATAATATTAACCAATTTGTCAACAATCACACAGCTGATGTTTGTTAACTGAATATTAGCTGGTTTTATTTTTACCTGATTGAGGTAGTGTAGCAAAACTTGCTGTCTCTCCAATTACAGACTCATATAGTCAGCTGCCTGAACTACAGCGACATCTTGTGGCCAAATCAGATGTTTTCTTTATTTGTACAAAACACTGGTTCAGATATCTTGCACTTCCAACAATTTTAATAATGTTTTATTTGGATGGCTGCCAGTTGGCACATTGTTGTATGTTTAAAAGATTAAGATTTATCTCTCTAATAAATTTAATCCAAAAAGGTTGTATTCATAATAAAGTTGATGTGAGGACAGGAAAAGATTCAAATGTTAATTCAAGGAAGCACTTTTTGCACACAGCTGCAAGGAAGTAAATATATAGTTAATAACATTAAGTATGCTATTTGCAAATCAAATGTTTACATATGACATGTTATGGGGAAGAAATTAATACTGATGAGTGTTTCATGCCCAGTGAGTGCTTAATAATTCATCATAATCAAACTGTATTTAATGTAAATGTTGATGGCTTAACAACTGAACAGAAACAGACACACCAACAAGGCATCCATTTTTCACGTCTGAGGCATATAGCTGTATTGAATCAACCTTCCCAGATCTTTAAATAACCTAACATGTCGACTGTTTAGTTTGCTGTCCTTTGATAAACTTGTGCATTGTTCACGTAATATATGTAAAAATGATTTCACAACTTATTTTACATACTCTGTGCTGCCAATAAAAGACAGTCATCAACAATTAACCGTCATTGTTGTTTGCTTGTAATTTTATCAAGCAAATTTATTTGCTGAGTAAAGTTGTTTTGATTTTATGCATTATCAAAAATTGTGACCTTTCTTTTCCTTTGCAAACATCTGTGATTAGCTGGATCGCTATGATGGATCGGGCCCTGCTGTATCGCCCAGTGCCCTGTCCTACAGTGCAGATGGCTATGGGGTTGATGTAGTTGACAGTACACCTGACCCCCAGCGAACAAAGCAGGCCATTGCCCAACTACAGCAGAAGATCCTCAAACTCACAGAACAGATCAAGATAGAACAGACTGCACGTGATGACAATGTGGCAGAATATCTGAAACTTGCTAATAATGCAGACAAACAGCAGAGCGCACGTATCAAGCAAGTGTTTGAGAAGAAGAACCAAAAGTCAGCCCAGACTATCCAGCAGCTGCAGAGAAAGCTGGAGCACTACCACCGAAAGCTTCGTGAGGTGGAGCACAATGGTATCCCACGCCAGCCCAAAGATGTTTTTCGAGACATGCACCAGGGGCTCAAGGATGTTGGCGCCAAGGTGGGTGCTTTAATAGTGTTTTCAGTGTGCTCTTGTTATTAAAATTAAAACTGACAGCATTATTTGAAGGGTTTAATTTCAAAACACTGAGTAATCATTTTATGAAGTAAAATGTTACAAGATGTTAATTATCCAGTATTTAAAAATCACAAACAGTTAAATTACCTAAAATGAGTTGCTTAAATAGGAGTAAAAGGCATCAGGATGCAAATAACTTGAATGAATAATTAATTAATAGCAAACATTACTTTCATGCCATTGGGGGATGTCTCACTTTGGAGCAGAGCTCTGAGATGATCCCTACTTTTCATGTTGAAATAGCACTGTGGTCCAGCTGAGTGTTGAGCCAGTTCTGCCCTTTACAGGTGACAGGTGGCCTCTCCAGCTTCTCCCAAGCCACTCATTCTGCTGCTGGAGCTGTGGTGTCCAAACCCAGAGAAATTGCCTCCCTTATCCGTAACAAGTTTGGCAGTGCTGATAACATTGCAGCCCTGAAAGACTCTCTGGAAGACACCCAGGGAGATGAGGGTGTTGGCCCAGGAGCAGCGAGGACCCTTGGTGGAGGGCAGCTGCAGTCCAGTCCGAAGTATGGCAGTGAGGACGACTGTTCTAGTGCTACATCTGGGTCTGCAGGGGCAAACAGCACCACTGGGGCCCCTGGAGGTCCACCTAGCTCCAAGGGCAATACCCTTGAACATGCCCAGGGCTCGGGCTTTGACGCTCTACTCCATGAGATCCAAGAGCTCCGGGACAATCAAGGCCGGCTAGAGGAGTCATTTGAAAACTTAAAAACCCATTATCAGCGGGACTATTCAATGATTATGGAGAGCCTACAAGAGGAGAGATTCAGGTAGCATAGGCCTGTGCACCATATTATAGTAGTTCCATATAGCTAGGAATTAAAACTTATTTGCCCTGTCTATTATTTACCTCATCTCTCACCTCTGCTTTGCAGGTGTGAACGCTTAGAAGAGCAACTCAATGACTTAACAGAACTGCACCAGAATGAAATTCTTAACTTGAAACAAGAACTAGCCAGCATGGAGGAGAAAATTGCCTATCAGTCTTACGAAAGGGCTAGGGACATCCAGGTATGCTTACTGGACTTGACATGTTGAGTTGTACGTAGCATGTATAGTGATGTTTAGTAAAAACATAACTATTTCTGAATTGCTTTTGATGGTCATCAGATGCCTCTCAGTGACATTTTTCTCATTGACCTGTAGGAGGCGCTGGAAGCTTGTCAGACACGAATCTCCAAGATGGAGCTGCAGCAGCAGCAACAACAGGTGGTGCAGCTTGAGGGCTTGGAGAACGCCACAGCACGGACTCTTCTTGGCAAACTCATCAATGTGCTGCTAGCTGTCATGGCTGTCCTTTTGGTGTTTGTCTCTACGGTGGCCAACTGCGTTGTCCCTTTGATGAAAACACGCAGCCGCACGCTTTCCACACTGCTCCTTGTAATCCTCCTCGCCTTCCTTTGGAGAAACTGGGATGCTATTTCACAGTACCTGGACCGTTTTCTTCTGCACCCAAGATGACCAGCTTGGAGAGGTTTGGTTAAATGGTGAAGGGACAGAGGGGTGCAGGCTGATGTGAAGGGAGAAGGTTAACTGAAACAGAGGGTTGAATCTCAAGGGTCCTGCCTGCTTTCTTGTTCTTCCTCTTCACCTCTATCTCAGAACACTCAGGAGTGAATCAGTGGTTTGTCTCCTTACCTTTTCTGAAATGTGTTTTGAGAAGAATGGAAGGAAGAATATGCGGAAACTGGGTCTGACATTTGAGATTCACTTGTTGTCTACAGTGCAATTGTGGCACAAGCACCTAAGGGTGCATGGGCATAGTTGAAGGAGGAGCCGAGAGGACTGCACACTTGATTTCTCTCTTCTGAGTGAATTTGTTTACATGTGGAAGACTTGTGTTGTTTCCCCACAGGAGAAATTGTAATTCAGAGTTTTATTGTTTGACTTGATTTAAATGATATTGTTTTAAAGTCACTGCTGTTATTTGCTGTTATTAATGCAGATGATTGATGGCTCTCTCTCTCTTTCCTTTTCTGAGGTTTACTGGTAACGAGCTAACATTCTTCTGCTGATTGAGTTGTCATTCTCTTTCTGTAGGCTCTCTTCCTTCCTCTAGTCTTGCCATTCTGATTGTTCACCAGTCTGCTCTTTTTCTTTCCCTGTTACTCAAGTCTTTTCAAATTTCAGCTCCTTTAACCAACTCTTCCCTCTCTACACTCTGAAGAATGGGGTGCCTGCAGATCAGCTACACTGCTCTGGGATCAGCCTCGTCACTGGATCTACAAGTAGTGGGTTACTGACTTATTTCTTTTGGTGTGTGGAGTCAGCAGCACTGGTTCTGCTACAACCAGGATATTAAATGGAGATCATTTCGTTTGAAGGTGCCACCCTGCCCTCTGGGCCAGCTAGCCTCCACTATCTTGATGGCTATGCCACTGCAGAAGAATAATCTATGAACTGAATGAACATACTTGAAGAGCGATAAAAATGCTCACAGACTCAGTGCTTCCGTACTGTTTCTATTAGTGACAATGAAATAGTAATACTTTTTAGTTGATTTTTTTTATTTTTTGAAGACAAATAAACATGCTGTTTTAAAAGTGAAGCTTAAAGTATTGTATTTGTTTTTAATCCTTGATAAATTGTCTGTGGCAAAGGATACACCAAGTTTATTACAACCACTTGCAAAAGTTTATTAAGCAGTGACACATGCAAGAGTATTGTGTAAGTTGTCTTAATATGTCATCTGCATTGCAAATGTGATACAAGATTAATATTCATTTATATATACTGGCTGTGTAAGTGTGGAGTATCTTTAAGAGTGTTGATCCATTTTGTTTATCATATTCTGACATGGTTATGTGATCTCTCCAGTGTTTTTCAGAGTGCAATTTGAGGTCTGAAGCTTTAATTTCACTAGTCAAAAGTCTGGAGACCACCAAATCAAGAAAACATTTAACAGATGCCAGTAGGAGTTTAGGCCATGATGAGACCATTAGTGTAGATTGTGTCTGGCATTTGACAGACACAACATCTTTGCAAGAAGTTAAATCTTTAAGTGTGTTGCAGGTTGAAGATAAATGTGCCTGAAGCTGGAAACTTGAAGACTGAAATGGACTGAAGTGTGGTGACAAAAAAAAAAAAAAAAAAAAAAATCCATTGCATATTTAACAGGACACTAAATACCTGACCACAGGATGAGGACAGTCACACAGGAGGGTTTGTTTTCACTGGTGTTTGCCTTGCAAGGACGTCCTTGTTCACTAACAGTTATGCCTCATCTTGTAGAACAATGGTTGCCCATTCCTTCACTTTATTTAAAAAAAAAAAAAAAAAGTTTACACTATGTAATGACATTCTGGAGAGGCAAATGACACCACTAAGTTTCTTCCACACAGGTTAAGTCACTAGCAACCTTGTTGAAACAGAAGAAACTGCAGCATCAAATTATGTATGCTCAGGCAAGTCCGAAATAAGAGCTTCAAAAGATTTTATTGCAAAACAAGAGCCATTAAAAATACATTTAATACTAGTTCACTCTGCAACCTTCTTGCCTCGTTTCCCTGTTGCTTTAGTGGCAGGGGCGTCACCATCAGCGCTGACAGCTTTGCCCTGGGCAGCCTTTTCACCTTTTGCTGTCTTTGCTTTAGGTTTGGCAGAAGTAGAGGCTCCATCCCCCTCAGCTTTGGCAGCCTTTTTAGCCTTCGGCTTCTTCGCTGGTGCGACCTTTGAAGTTGTGGCCCCTTCGTCCACCTTTGCCTTTTTAGCAGTCTGGGAGGAAAACAGAAAATACCAAGGCTCTGTCACTTTTATTTTTGACTCCCCACCACAGACAGACACAAGCACACACACACCAACTCACCTCCTGAGACTTCTGTTTCTTCACAGGGTCTTTTTTCTTTGTGGCACCTTTAAAGAGTTGAACACATCACAATAAGTGAAAGCAGATATTTCTGTAGTCCAGTTTTTGCACCTTGATAGTTATTAGGATGTTACCTGCTTCTTTGGGCTTCTTGGCTCCCTCTTTGGGCGCTTTTTGCACATTGGGATCCGAGTTCTCAGTTTTGGGCTTCGGCTCCTTGGCTTGTTTGGGTGCAAGCTGGAGAAGGTGGAGAGGCTCAGATGATCAACCTGTTTTGTGCGTATTTTCACGAGGCTGCACGACTCAACATTGACACCTTACCCGAAACTTTCCCTGTGCGCCAGTCGCCACGGCGGAGTTGGCCGGCCTCACCAGCATCCCGCTCTCAAGTCCCTTGATCAGGGTCTTACGGACCAGGTACTTCAGCCTCACCGCGTCCACTGTGGGGTATTTCTGCTTGATGTAGTTCTGTATCGCCTGGGAGGAGACCCCTTTACGCGAGTCAAGCTCTTTCAGCGCTTCTCTCATCATAGTCATCGTTGAGGGGTTACTTGCAGCCTTGCGTGTCACATCAGCACTCGCTGCAACAAGGACAGAGATTAATTAAATCAGACTGCAAAACAAACAAACAAACAAAAAAAAAAAACAACTGTAGCCTATGCCCACAGAGCCACAGTAGCAGGTGGTTACTTTTGGGAGCCATAGATGATAGCATCTGTGTGAAAAAGTTCGCTCAAACCCTGACTGTGCTTTTAGTGTGCATTTTTGATATAGCGCTGTCAACTGCTAATTCACCAAAGGTGAATGCTTCATTTGTGCGCCGACCTGTTTCTTGCTCCTGCTTCTCGTTTTCTTCGGAGGCGGGCGGCAGCTCTTCAGGGGCCGGGGCCGGGGCCGTGGCCGTGGCCGGGGCTGGCTTTTTTGGAGGCATCGGGCGTCTGGTAAAGCAAATAAAACAAGTTAAAAGCACACTAAATCCGCCTCATGTCCAGCGTCTCACTGCTGCAATTTCAGTTTTATGCAATTACTTCCGGTGAGGAGGCCACGCCAATTAGGTAGACTCTATCAGGTGCAAGTCATTATTTAATTTGACGCATATTTACGAATCTTCTGTTAAACGTTTTGGTGTTTTAAAGTGTAACTGTAGTGAAAACCTTAACACAGACCACCTGAACAGAGGTCTTAACAATAATAATATTAAAATTGCCTATATCACACTTACCATCCATTTTGCTGGAATCGTGTGCATCCTTTAAAGGTCACGTCTCTGTAGTCAAATAATAAACGTTTGGAAATTCCTCCTTACACTCAATAAGGTTACAGTTTCAATGGCAGCATAGAAATGGCTAATATGCAATTTGAAATTGCACAGAAATGCATTATTGGGTAACACAGGACGCAAAACCAAGTAGAAAAGATTTGATCAAACCTTAAGGAAAAGTTTTTTTCCCCCCTTTTTATTTGAGTAAATTGACGGCAAGTAGGCCTCCATTGGGGTATACATGTTACATACATTTTTCATCATAAAAGCTGTAAATGTACTTTAGTATAAATATAACATGAATCACAGTGAAACAAATAACAAACGGTAAGGAAGCGTTTGTGTCACCTGTTCTGTTGGTTAGCTGGTTTGTTGGTTTGTTGGTTTGAATGTCAGACTTCCTAGAAGGGTATTTTCAGACCCAGCTGCCTACACTAATTTCCGTTGCTTGCTGTGTTTTTTTCTCTGACAACTCTGTGAAATGCTGACACTTGTAGATGTCACACTCATGTATTCAGACTGGCAGGGCTGAGAGGATTTCTGAACAATGGCAGTATATATATTATTGTTTGGTCATCCACTGATAGTTTTCTTCATCTGTGAGTAATAACTCTACCTCCTCAAGTGTTTTTATATTATGGTTATCCATGTATTAGATACCAATTTTCCTTCTGTTTTGCCAGCCAGCATCAAAGTTGATTTATGTTACAGCATCACTGTAATGTGATGTCATCAGTTTATTTTATTAAGACATTTAATTGATAATTGATAATTGATCATATAAAATGTTAATTGGATGATTACATTCCACATCACATTTCAAGTTAGGCATAATTTATATTTTTCTGGTCAGCATATTTTTTTTCCCTCCATCTACAGATTCCTTTCATGAGAACGCTGTACATGGTGAGTCTCATATTTGATTTATTATTTATTATTTATTTAATACATATTTTATGTTGAGTCACAAATATTGTATCAATGCAGCTTTCTGGTATTTTATAAAGTATATATATATATATTTTAAATCTAACTTTTCAGGCTCTCAGCAACCTAAGCTGACAGTGCACCCCACAGTCGTCACGGAGACGGACTCAGTCAAGCTGAACTGTCAGCCTCCATCACTTTCAGTGACTGAGTGTTATTTCTCCAGTCATGGCCAAGCAATGTACACCAGGTTCTCCTGTCAGCATACAGTGAAAGGGACTGAGTTACTGAAGATAGCACAACAAAACTCACTTGCTCAGGTCAAAGTGCAGTGTGTTTATACTGTAGGGAGAGAAAGTCTGTCCAGTGAACCAGTCACTATCACCATACAAAGTAAGTAACCGCCACTCTCAAGCTCTGATATATTATTGTACCTTGCTACTGTATCAGCTCAGTCTAGTGGTTTCCAACATGACAGTCGAGCCCCAAAGGGAACTGTGCGATAGGGTTTGAAAGAGAAAAGATGTTGTCATGCTTTTATACGTGGAGGAAAAATGACTGATCTTACAGCCTCCATTACAATCAAAAATGTGTGTATTGTTTGTCAGTTTTAGGTGTATTGATTCTGGAAGCATTCATACAAATATGATGATTTATTTTTTTCTTTTTCCAGACAGTTCAAAAAGCCACTGCATGAGTTACAAATGTACATCTATCTATATACATGTATATTTGTAATGCATGATAATGGCTGGCCCAAATCCATATTGTTTTTGGAAATTTGGATACAGAGCAGACCGTGGTTCAGACAGTGCTGACACAGTCAATGACCACAGATAAGCCACAGTATACATTTAAAAATTAAAACAAAATCCAGAGAGCTCATGTGAATCCAGGTGCAGGTGACAAAATGACAGGTGCCTTTAGGTTACAAACACATTTTTCACACAGTGTTGATGTGTATGTTCTTCTGAAAATGTCACAAAAAATGCCACAAAGGGATAATGTTTTGAAAAATTAGTTGTTGTCAGAATCATGTTTAATCTGACAATACTGTATTTATGATGAAACTGAACTCATTTGATCACTTTGCATTTTATATTATGCTTTTAAATGATACATATAATTATTATATTGAATCATTGGGACTGAAAACACTCCTACAACATAAAGCATAAGTCAATGTATTTTGGCATATATGCAAAGATTTTTTTAAATAAATTTTTATTGCAGGTCAGAAACCACAGATGAATGTTGATTCTAACGATGGCGAGTTTTACTTCACCTGTTTACTGCCTGGATCTTCTAGAAGTGACACCAGATGTAACCTGTACTTTGGAGAAGCAAGTCATCCAGTTCTGTCAAAAACCATCTGGAAGACAAAATCTAGATCAGACAACCAATTCTGCATGTTTTTCCTGAAAACTGCTGATTTCATCAGACATCTACATTCTGTGCAGCGTAAGGAAGCTAGCTGTGATTACAGCTTGGGAGGTGAGCCCAGCTCTCTGTATGCGCGGAGTGATGGATACAGCTTAACACGTAAGTTGCAGAGGAAATGAATGCTCATGTACACACAATGCATTTATAGAAGTTGATAAGCTGATGAATAGAAAGTGAACTGCAGCAGAATTTATTGAACATATAAATTCAGACACGCATTGTACAAGTTTCCATATGTTTCAGTCTCCCATTTCAAGGGTGTGACTGTGTTATGATGTAAATATCTATTGGAGTATTTTGAGTAGGTACCTTTAAGTTTCATAAGTGTGAGCAGGTTTGTCCTACTGATTATCACGAGGGCCTCTCCTGTTAGATGCTGAATTGACTTTAGCCCACGACACCTCAAGCAGGCTCAACAGTGAGAGATCAGTTCCCAGAACTGCCCTCTCCACATCCGCTCTGTGCACTTTGTGCTGTGTTTTTATGTACTTAACAGCATTAGTTGGCACACGTCCTAAATGTAGAAAAGTTCAAGGTGCTGGGCTGAGCAGAACCTCAAAAGAAAAAAAAATCAAATCAAATCAATGTATTTCATCAGGACTTCAGTCTCAGGGGTCTTTTTTCAAGATAAACCAGTTAAGTGAGCAGATGTTTGGGTTCACACTGGCTACATGATCCCAGGCTCATGACAAAAACCACCAATTATTGTATCATGGATTTTACAGATATAGGACATTTGCACAAGCTTGAAATACAGACAGAATATATATCTACACCGTATGCACACAGAATATACACAATACAGTTCAACAACTGGAAAAAACATTTCTCCAATTTTTCCAAATATTTCTCTCTCCACAGCTGGATGATCCCACCCATCCGCTTCACTTAATTTGTGTATCTTGACCAAAGCCCCCCTAACGCTGCAAACAGAATGAATTAAGATGATTTTGGGAGAATTCAGACATACATTTGTTTTTTTTTCCATCTATCTATTATATATTCAGCTCTTTTGGAAAAAGAGCAGATCATGGTTCCAACAGCGCTGACAAAGTCAATGACCACAGGTATGACATACTATATGTTGAGAAAGCAATTTGTCTTATCACAAAATCAAACACAAATGTGTGTGTGTGTGTGTGTGTGTGTGTTTTAATGTTTTTAATGGTTTTTTAACCAGGGGTAAAAGATGTCAGGCCCACTGCTTCACCTACTGCTTATCCAAGCTCTGCTCCTGTAACTCCTGTGAATCCAGGCTCAGGTGACAAAACGACAGGTGTCTTTAGGTTACAAACATACATTTTTCACACAGTGTTGATGCGTATGTTCCTCTGAAAATGTCGAAATGTCTTTGTGTATTTATTCACCAGGTCAGACTGTTGACAGGCCAAGTTCTGCCAGTCAAACTGTCTCTGCTCTTGTAAATCCAGGCTCAGATGACAAAAAAACAGGTAACCTACAAAAAAAAAAAAAAAATCAAATGAGTGTATCAAATAATGTTAAAATATGATGTGATTTTTTTTTTTTCTCTCACTTTGTACATTTAATCACCAGGTCTGACTATTGGTAAGCCCGTCACTGAGCCTGGCTCTCCATCTTTACCTGTGACTCCTGTGAATGCAGCATCAGGTGTGTAATATTTGATTAGCTTTATACTATTATTATTATTATTATTATTATTAAAAAAATATATAGTGGGGACCTTGTTTTGTAATTAACACAGAAAAAATAAAACAAGCCACAAGTAATTTTTATTTTCTATTGTTTTAAACATTATTTAACTTATGTGACTGTTGGTAAGTCAGCAATAAACCTGGTTCTTCCCTCTGATTTCAGGAAATACAGTGGTGTTTAATAATTAGTAATGTTTAATAATTAGTCATGCCAACAATACTAATGTCACTAATTTGGAATTTTCAGAGAAATTGATGAATGGTAGATGCTTTGTCTTTTTTTGCATAAGTGGAAAAATGTCAAGTAAAGAAAAATAACTAAACTTTAAAATGCTGCAGTATTTCTTTAAGGTGGACATTTCACACATTTAAAACACATTGACATCTTCATGCAAATATCTAAGCTATGTTAAATTTTCCTCTCCCTTATTATGCTTTCATGCTGCATTCATCATGAGAGATATGGTACCTTGCAACGGCATATTCAGACAATCTCACTGTGAAATGCAAAAAGAAAAAAAAGATGCACTGCTTTTTGCAGTGCATCTTAGTTTTGTGAGAACCTGAACTGATTTTCATGTAAATTGGATTCACTTACCAGAAAATAAATTAGTATAGTTCTCCTATTTGGCAGCACCCTGACTTCTCCACTCTCTGTCTCCTCATTTGACCTGTTGTATGAATAATTACTTAATTGCATGCCGGAATTGTGTGGATTTCTTGTATTCAGCCTCTCTAAATATTTAGAGAGCCACTTTAAAATGCTCCTCTGAAGAATCTTAACCGCTGACGAATCATCCAGGGCTGTGAAAAAATATTTGCTCTGTGTTCAGAGATAGTTACGTGGTTACGATCCTCACCTCTCTAACTCAAAAGCACCCAGAGAACAACAATTGAATCCGACCCAAACTTTCTCCAGCTGTGCTGCCCCTGCTCACTTTCTGTTTTTTTTTTTTTTTTTTAATAATAACAAAACAATAAGGTTAGGAGCCAGATTTTATACATTTTAAAATAAGGTAACTGTCCACTTTTCCTCAGCTACAGGAAACATAAGTTGTTATAGTGCAGTTTTGTGTGGTTAATCAGGTTGAGCAGTGTGTTTTGTTTGCAGTGCTATCCCAAACCCATTTTGAATTCAAGGTTGTCTTATGTTTACAACTTGACACAAATTACATCTTAACTTTATTTCAGCAGCCAGGTAATGGTGTTTCTTCTGTTTTGCTGTCTGTGTGCTATGCACCAGTATAGAAGCAGTGGAGATGTGTGTGTAAATGTCATCTTCCCCTCGCTGCAGCGTGAGAAGTAAAACGTATGCTTCCTAATCGCATCTGCTGTTTCAAAACAGAGAAGCAGATGTTGATGTTTACAGTAATTGTGGCTGGTTGTGGAGTAACTGTGGGTATCGTCTTGCTGGGATTTGCCCTTCTCTGCACCCAAAGGACTGGTAAGAACTTTTAATCGTTAACCTTGTTTGATAGGGTCCAGTTAGGCCCAATTCTACTAATGCTCCAAACTGTGCTTTTTTTTTTTTCTTTTTTTTTTTTTTTTTAGCATGGGCAAATGCACATATATTGCTGACAGATACAGGATCAAAAACAAACTTTAAAGCTCTTTTAATAGATGAGAGACTCTGGTCAAAGAACATAAATACATAAAAAGCTTCTTACTGGGTTGATCTGGGTTGCACAAATGAAGCTAAACACTTGGATTGAACATTTGCTACTTTGTCCAGTTTTGCAAAAGGTACCATTCAGGTGTCCATGTCTGATGATGATGATGATGATGATGATGATTCTCATTATTATTTTTGTTATTATGCATTTTCCAGAAGTATGTGTTTCTAAGAGGTAAGCTTTTGTTAACCTTTATTTATCCAGAAAAAGCAAACTGACCATCCACCCTCTTTTCCATCATCACCCAATTTTTCATTCATTCGGTTCATGGGAGCTGCCCAGTAGAACCACTGTCTTCTACTGTCTTCTTCTACTGTCTTCTACTGTCAGTCACTGGGCAGCTCCACTGGAACAGCTGTGGGTATAGTGCTTCCTTCTGTCATAAGGGCACATTCTTATAACACCCTCATTGTTCTTTATTTCTCTTTAGACCAAAAGGCAAGGCCAGTGGTGACTTAACATGTATGTTGCTAATACACAAACATAACAATGTCATTGCAGCATCACAGCATTATTCACACATTTATGTTGAATTAATTTTTGTTTTGCTTGTATCAAGTTGAGTTTTTGATTCTCCTGTAGGTGATTATGTGTACATGAGAAGACTCAAAGGAGAAGAGGTAATTTAACTTTTGCATTTACTAATTGTGACGGAGAGGTAAGGGGTGCCATGTTGGGTTAATGAGGTGCGCAGAAGATCATCAAGATTTTGGTTGAAATGCTCACATTGCCCATTTCCAGCAGGTTGATAGAAGGTAGTGTGTTTTTCTGAATCCCATACAGATCAAGAAGGTTTTGGATGAGAGCGCTTTCACAACTCTGGCCATGATCGGCGGGATACGGCTCAGCGCTCCAAATTTGTAGAACCATTCTTTGATCAACACCTTTAACACAGTAAAAGCCTGTTGGTCTTGAGTGGAAACCGCTCGGATGTTCTTTGAAAAGATGTCAGTCATTATTAGCACATTCTCCAGCCCATTTAGATATGGCTGGAGCAGAGTAAAGTGTAAAGCTAGCACCTAGTTTGGTTGGGAGGCATGCAAGCACATTAATTTGTGTCCTTGGCAACCAGGTATTGCTCACATTCCTGGCACCAGTGTTTCATATCCTCAAAAAGGCTAGGCTAATAGCATCATTGGCGGACCAACTCTGTGGTCTGCTGAGTGCCTTGATGGCCATGCTTCTGGTGTGGTTGATGGAGGACCTTGTTCTTCAAGGACAGGGGCAGGACCAGCTGGAGAATGTCTTTGCCACCATCAGCATGATAAACACAACAATTATTGTGGGCTGGCCATCAGCTTACTCTTGAGGTCATGAGAACTTGTCCACTTCTGTCCGCACAGTGGCCAGGCTCTGCCTGGATCCCTTCTTGGTCTTGCTGCCAGCCACTTCAGCTGCCAATCAGTGTAGGAGGGTGGCAGTCTTTGCAAAGCCTTCCACAAAATGGTGATAATAACTGGCAAAGCCTAGAGGAGACTACAGCTCAGACAGTTTGGTTGCTGCCAGTTGGCTCTAGCTTCACTTTTGTGAGGTTCAGTGGATACCCCCTCACTGCTGATGACATGTCCGAGGTGACTGACCTTATTGAAAACACTTTTCCAGCTTGACCTTGAGGCCCTCCTGCCTCATTCAGCTGTTGGTAGCTTTGTTTCTGTTCTGACAGTGCTGATAAGTCACTGCGCTTCTTGTGCACAGAATCTGTGGATGAGAGACAGCAGTAGCTGCCTGAGAAGAAATAATAGATCCTTGTTAACACCTACATGCAAACACAACATTGTCATTACTCAGGGTACCCAGTACAGTGCTTGGGTAAAGGAAATCATCAGTAATCTCCAAATTGATTATGGGTATGTAGTTTGTACTTCTGTTCACTTGAACCAGAGCAGAGCCACAAATGTCATACTACAACAAAGGACTCAAACACCACAATTGGTGCGATTAGTCTACCACTTACCACTCTGTCACATAATACAATATGTAATGTATGTGAACTATTTATGAACATTTTTGTCTATCCATTATCTTAGTTTTCCTGCTAACATTACTGTCCCTCACCTTGCCCCCTCTCCTGTCATTTCACAAGTTGCCTGCTGATAACAGCCAATGCTACAGTAAGATCACTTCTGCACCTGGAAATGTTTTTCCCTCTGGTGAGTTGGATTGATTTGATTTGCACAAGTTAAATGTAATCTAACTGAAGAGTAAATGGAAAATAAAATATATATATTAATGTGTGAGTGAGGTAGAAACCCTTTTGGGCTTAAACCACAAACAAAAAAAGTAAATAATACAGATAAAAGAAATCAGTCACAGCATCAGCATGTGGGTCCCTCACTGATGTACCTGTCCCCTGTTCCTTCGAGAGTCTGTGCACGCTGTTGGTCTGAGGTGTACAGCCTCAATGAAAGCGCTAATTCTACAGAGTTGTTCATGGCAGTTATGGCTTTAAATGTTTAGTGTGGAATGGCACTGTAATGTCTGAAAAGTCTTTTGGTTTAGCAGCTGATGCCCATTTTATAGTATGTCCCAAAACAGAATTTATGTTTCCATCTATGACTGGCTAATGATCATCAGACACAGACATATTATTTGACAAGGCGAGACTCATTTAACAGGCCCAGCAAATCAAAGTCAAATCCCTGAATTTGATTGGCTTGGCTTTATAAATACATTTTAGTTACAGATAAATGTGAATAAATACCTGACCTCCCCGTCACCTTTCATTTATATACCCATTTAAACAAAACTATCCTACTCATCTCACTGTGGGTTTCTCCAACCAGCAGAGTCAGCAGAGGTCAGAAGTCAAGAGTCTCAAAATGAAGATGTAAGTACATCATGAGGCAAAGTCTTGAGAGTCTGTTTGCTATGCTGTAGATTTATAGAAGTCTTACAATATCTCTTTCTTTCTTTTTCTAGTATGACACATACCATGTGTACAGCTCCATCCTTGAGAAGCCATCTGCATCATAAGAAGATATTATATGGCACTCTGAAGGCACACTGAAACGCAAACCATGTTTTTCTTGATATACATCATTTATGTTATTATAATACATGCTAGTCAGTTTGTTAAATTATTACACATTTGAAGTGGGAAGGTTTTGAATGAAAGAAATACAATAGGTGAATAACTTTATGTCAAAAACATTAGAAAGACATGGACACCTGAATGGTACCTTTTGCAATTATTATTTATGTAAAGTGCTTTAACAAAAGACCAAAAAACAAACAAACAAAAAACATAAGGGATAATGCCAAAATGATATTGAGAGTAAAGAAAAAAATATGTTAAAGTGATAAAATAAGAATAAGGGTATTTAACTTAATTCATAAAAGAGTTTGCTGTCTTAAAGTTGTGGGGTGCCAGTTTCAATAACTGGGGCCCTATTGGAAAAAAGGCTTCATTGCTTTTAGTTTTCACTAGATAGTGTGGAACTCTCTCCTATGTACATATTTTAGTGGACAGTGTTAAACTCTCCTTTTACACTTTAAACTTTGTATTTTATTTACAGTTTGCATTAACTGGCTTGATGCTCCGTTTACCACGCTAGTCTCTTGTGTTACAGAATATACTGTGTGAGGTTTGCTGCAGCACACAGGGCTTTTTATATTCACACTCTATAAATATTTTGTTTAGTCAAAACATGCATCTTACTTTGAATATTTTCTGCTGTAAAACACTGAAGGAGAAACTGACAGAATAAAGTAAGTTCAGCATTTCTTTTGTCTCACTGATATTTTACGTGACCCATATTGTTCTAAGCTAAAAAAAAAAAAAAAATACTTATTTTAGTCAAGTCAAGTCAAAATCATTTGTATAGCCCATAGCACAAATTACAAATTTGCCTCAAGGGTCTTTACAGCGATACAACATCCTCTGTCCTGACAGCTTCACATTGGATAAGGAAGGTCTAAGGACAGAGGATGTTGTATCACTGTAAAGACCCTTGAGCCAAATTTGTAATTTGTGATATTGAGCTATACAGTTTGACGTTTTGTCAATGTTATAAACCACTCTTCATTCTTCTCAAATGCAACCAAAGTGTAATGGACTTTCTGCAGGTTTTTCTACAGTATAGTACATTCCAACAGACAACTAAAGATATCAGATGTCCCACTGACTATTGTCCTTCATAAAAAGAACTTCTTGTATACTTGGACAAAACAAGTCACCACTGCTCTCAGACTCAAGGTTGTCATTTTGGTTTACATTTTCTGCACCTCAAATCTGATTAATGGATGAATCTGTTACTGCTAAGGACAAGAATTTCTTCTTGGTGCAGTGCTATGAACAGGTTTTTTTTTTTTTTTTTTTTTTTTCTCCTGATAGGCCGTATTCCCTGTGTGTTCACAAGCATGTTGGTTGTTGATGTGCTGCAGTTGATTTTGTCCATACTGACGTCCAGTTTTGGATCCAGGGGTGCGTGCTGTGGTCACCTGCTGATGAGACTCGATGGCATTTTCCTGCAGAAGACACATTCTTTTCTGATTCATATGGTTAGGAAGTTGGATCAGCTGTTTTTGTATCTGGCTATGGAAGATGGTAGTGAATGCTAACATCTGTAAAAAACAACAACAACAACAACAACAAAACAAAAACAAATTTATTTTAATGCAGACACATACACACACACACACACACACACACACACACACACACACACACACACACACACACACAGACATACATGCACACAAAGGCCTGCAGACACACATTAGCACACATCAGCGTGGAAAGGATGACATGGGTTCTTCCTGTCCTTCTGAAACTTCAGTCTGTCCCATTACAGTTACTTGTTGTGTTCAAAGAGGTAAAGGGTAAAATACACTGAACAGAATACGCTGGGAAACTCAGTGTTTCAATGATATACGGAACATGATATGAATATTTAACATGATATGAAACTGAAAAATGAAGTGGGCACAGCCAGCTGAAAAAGAGAAACCATTTAAATCTTCTCACGGTAAGTGACTCCTCCCTCAAGCTTCTTTCTTTGATAACCAACTTAGTCGCTGTAAATGTGGAAAAAAAAAATCACACTTGAGAAGCAACATCACCTTAACTCTTGATTAACCCCTGTAGACAGACAGAGAGAGAGAGAGAGAGAGAGATTGGAATTATAATGAGGAATAGAAAAATGTGAATATCAGCACACCTATCTACTGTAGATTTTGAGAAGTTGTTATTGCAAAAAGGATCTTTATTTTATTGACTGATTGATTAAATGATCAATTTCAGTAAGTTTACAGTTTCCTTAAGGGAATAACTGATAGTCTTTACAGTCAGTGTTGCCTGTTTCTCTGATTGTGCAGTCAGAGACAACAGCAGAAAGATACTGTGATAACCAATAAAGATTATGTGTCACTGTTTTTATTGACTCTGCCAAGGTTTTTGACTCTGTAGATCAATGCATTTGGTCGTCATGACACCATTTTGTACACATCTAGTGCTTCTGGGAACTCTGCAGCACTGTTTATCATTAAACATGACCTCTCCAAACGTCATCTCCTAACAAACACACCAACAACCTGCTTTACTGTAACAAAGCCTCTTTACCTGGCCACTGCAATGGACCACCTGGTTAGGATGACCATTCTGCCAATCTGGGATTATGGTAACCTAAACAACAGGATTGCTTCCCCGAACATTCTCAGTGGATGTCATCTACCACACCACGACTTTGTCACTTTGTGGACCGCCTTGCAACACCAATCATTGCAACCTGTATTGTCAACTGACTGTCATTCTGTACCAAAGGCATCTGTACCATCATGATTTTAGCTCAAGACCTTTGGCCCAAATGTGAAACCAAAAGAAGAAGGTCAACAAAACCATGTGAGTTCAAAGAAAGCCACAGGATAACAGAAAGTAACATCACACACAGCCACACACAGATGTGTTTCAGATGTGTGTCATGATATAAAGTTACAGAACAACCATTTCCCATATTAGGGCTTCTGACTAATCATCAGATTGATCATCAGCCTGATGATTGTTCAACAGCTTTTAAATAGCAGTTGTCTAATGCTTCACTGTCAGCCTCTACCTTTGACAGGAAGGGCTCTGCCTTCCTGTCAAAGGTAGACTCTGTCTTGTCCTCACAGTATCATATGAAACTGACCTGACATGAGTTCTGCCCTTTTTGTCTTCCTCGAAAAGGGAAACAGACTCAGTATATTTGGGGTATCTGATGTACCACATATGCACCACCTAGAAATTGTTCTTGTTATGTAGGCTATAATATGTTAGAGGTGTGTTCCATCTCATGTATATTTTAGTTGTTTTGATTTGTCTCTTTTTTGAATAGTTGGTGGAATAAACATTTTATTTGTTTTCCTCTACAGTCAGATGTAGTGTCAAATAATTAAAATTTCTTCCATTAATTTTATTTCCTTTTACCCTCCTTTCATTTCCCCTTTCCTTTGCATGTTGTCTGTGTCTGTGTCTGTGTCTTGTTTGTGCATTAATGCATGGTCAGTAATTCACATTTTGCATTGGTGGCATTTCCTTTGTTACTTATTATTTGTCTGCACAAGTATCCCGTTCTGCAGAACAGGTAGTCCTTGTGAATGTAGGCTGATGCTAAAGGTTTATTTAGTGTTAAACTCTTACTTTGAAAATGCAATGCTTTGGCCATCCTCCCATGCCTTTCCTCCCTTTTCTGTCTACTGGATTTGTGTGAGTTTTTTTTTTTTTTTTTTTTTTTTTTTTTTTGCAGTTAATTCAGATTGAAGTTCTCTGCACTTGGCATGGCCTGCAGAATTCACACCAGAACATCAGGCATTACTCTCAGTTTCAGCTCAGCAGACATTACAAGGGGACAGTAGCTTCTCTTTAAAGAGGGTGTAGCTTGTGATCAGACTGGATGTTCCCTTGTGGTGGTGCTTCACATCTGCTGCTTACTGTGTGGTTTTCCTCTGAAGCAGCTTTGTCAACTACTGACTTGTATGCTGCACTGATGTAGCCACACAGACAGTCTAGGGAGGATTTCTGAACAATGGCAGTGTTCATATTTATGGCTGGTCATCCACTGATAGTTTTCTTCATCTGTGAGTAACAGGGAACCTCTCTTCCAGATTTTTTATGTTATCATTATCTAGCATTAGATACCAATTTAACAGACATTTTCATTAGCAAGCATCAAATTTGACTTACATCATGTTGTGTAATGTTAAAAGTGTGTATTATTATATTAGGCCAATACAATTCATCAACAGAATTATACAATGTTAGTTAGGATATTATTTTCTAAATTTCTTATTTTATGTAATGTACGTTTCTTTTTCTGGCCAACACATTTTTTTCTGCAATTGCAGATTCCTTTCAGTACAGAGTACAAGGTAAATCTGAATTTAAAGACACATCTATCTATCTATCTATCTATCTATCTATCTATCTATCTATCTATCTATCTATCTATCTATATGCGTATTTATACACTCAGTGTCCACTTTATTAGGTCCACTTGTACAGTCTAATACAACCCAATACAGCTGTTCTGCCATAAAGTTTACATTTATGATGCCTATAATGCTCAGGTTTTCTTTTTTGTCACAGTAATAGAGGTGTTCATTCAGTTCTGTGTTTGGCATTGAGCTCATAGTTAGTGCTGCTGTTGTACTGGACTGCATTTTATTGAGAGGTGTTTGTAATATTCTGTCCCCGCTCATGCAAATAAATAGGGAGGACAAAAAATTAGAAATACCTCTCAGTATAATGTGGTCCAGTACAAGACCTCTGCAAACTACAACCTCAATAATAAACATAGAGTTAAATTTACATTTTCTCCACAATGTAAACAAAAACTGAGCATTATAAACTTTCATTCACAGGATTATGAACCGCATTAGGTTTTACAGGTGGACATAATAAAGTGGCCGTTGAGTATATACATAAATATATATTGTTTGCTGTAAGTTTGATGATTTTTAAATGGTTATGTGTAACAAGCTTGTTTTTTCTATATTTAATTGCAATTATTAGTGTAGTGACAAAGTGACAATAAAAAACCTGTCTTTGCCCCTTCAGCAGGCTGTAAAGTTTCTGACTTGTGTAGTTGTAGTGTTGTCCAAGTTTCAGTATTCCACATTCTGCCTACAGCTTGCAAACTAAGCTAATTAGGGTCCACAAAGCATAAACCAGGCAGGAATAAGTTGCAAAAATGCATGGGCTTGTTTTATAAACTGCCAAAATACAAAACAAAATTTCTCCACATGGAGTCCTATATTGTATGCTCAGTTTTAGGTTTGTAGCCCAAAGAGACTCTGAAAAACCACCAACCAACAACTGAATGAAGTTGGCCCACTGTTGCTCCACATCCTGCTCTGCTGATTACAACTGAACTCACTCACATCTGACTAATGAACCTACAGTCTTCCAATAGCAGGATAGATTAATGGAGCACAGATAAGACTTTAAAGATATATAGTGGCACAATATTCATAATTTTGCCCTCGCACACCACCACAGTGGATTTGAAATGGAGTTAATCAAGACGTGATGTAGTGCAAACTAGCTTTAATTTAATGGGTTGAACAAAAATATGGCATTAACCGTTTAGGAATTACAGCCAGTTTCGTACACTGTCACTCCATTTTAAGAGGCTCCAAAGTTTCACAGCTAGGTGTGGCCTTTTCCCTCATTACTCCATGACAAATTAAGAAAATAAAAGCTCTGGATTCATTCCAAGTGTTTGTATTTGCATTTGGTAGCTGTTTATCATAACATGCACACCTCAACATGCAATCCAACAATGCAGGTGGAGGAGGCCATCGTCAGGCTCAAAAAGCAAAAAAATCTATCAGACAGATAGCAACAACTTTAGGAGTAGTCAAATCAACAGTTTGGTATATCCTGAAAAATAAGGAATTCACTGGTGAGCACAGGAACAACAAAAGGCCTGGAAGACCACAGAACACATCTAAAGTGGATGACCAGAGAATTCTTTTGCTGGTGAAGAAAAACCCATTCACAACGTTTAGGGAAGTCAAAAACACTCTTGAGGAGGCAGGCATATCGTTCAAATCTACAGTCAAGAGATATTTGTGAGAAAATAAATACAGAGAGCGAGGTGCAAACCACTGGTGTCACTCAAGAACAGGAAGGCCAGATTAGACTTAGCAAAAAACATCTAAAAAGGCCTGCCTGATTCTGGAACAAGGTTCTTTGGACAGATGAAATGAAGATTAACTTGTACCAGAATGATTTGAAGAGAAAAGTGTGGAAAAAGAAAGGAGCAGCTCATGACCCAAAGCAGAGCACTTCATCTGTCCAGCATGGTGGAGGCAGTGTTATGGTATGAGCTTGTATGGCTGCCAGTGGAACTGGGTCACTAGTGTTTATTGCTGATGTGACTTCTGATGGAAGTAGTAGGATGAATTCTGATGTTTATAAGGCTATACTATCTGCTCAGATTCAGCCAAATGCCACAAAGCAGATAGGACGGAGCTTCACAGTGCAGATGGGCAATGACCCAAAACATAATGTGAACGCACCCAAGAGTTACTGAAAGCAAAGAAGTGGAATATTATTCAGTGGCCAAGTCAGTCCCCAGACCTCAACCCAGCTGAGCTGCTTTTCACCTGCTGAGACCAAACTGAAGGTCAAAAGACCCACAAACAAGCAGCAGCTGAAGGAGCTGCAGTAAAGGCTTGGCAGAGCATCTCAAGGGAGGAAACTCAGAATTTGGTGATGTTGTCCATGGGTACCAGACTTCAGGCAGTCATAGACAGCAAGGGATTTTCCTTATAATTACAGTTATTATAGTCCAATTACTTTTGAGCCTTTGAAAATAGAGCAACAATGCATAAAACTGGCTGTAATTCCTAAAAGGTTGATGCCATAGTTTCGTTCAATCCCTTAAATTAAAGCTGAAAGTCTGCACTTCATCACGTCTTGTTTAATCCATTTCAAATCCTCTGTGGTGGTGTGCAAGGGCAAAAAAAAAAAAAAAAAAAAGTAGATGATAGATAGATAGATAGATAGATAGATAGATAGATAGATAGATAGATAGATAGATATTCAAATACCATTTCTTCCACTAACAATGTAAATAATGTAAATAATAATAATGTGAATTCAATAATAATGTAAATAATGTAAATTAAATTACTGCAATTACAAAATATCCAAACAAGACTAAATAAGTGGATAATACTAATGTACAATATGGCTCTAACAATCAGTTTAGAGTATTAAAATATGTCTATTTCTACATTTTCAGGTTTTAACAAGCCTAAACTGTCAGCAAACTCATCAGTCATCACAGAGACAGACTGGGTCACATTGAACTGTCAGGCTCCACAGGAATTTGCTTCTGAAAATCAGTGTAATTTCTACATTCAGACCGAAGAAACATTTGCACAGCACTCATGTGAGCTGACTCTGACAGGGACTCAGTTACTGATGAAGGCACATCAGAGTCCACCTGTTGAGGTTAAAGTGCGATGTTTTTACGTTGCAAAGAAAAGCAGTTTCAATGATCCATCTAAACACAGTGAGCCATTGTCTATCTCTATACAAAGTAAGTGACTATTTTCAAACTATTATATTTTTCCATAGAGTCAACATATTATAAAACAGGTTTAAACATTAGTCCTAAAGGGACTACATGTGTGAGGGCCTTTGATGGGGCATAATATTTTATTTTTTTCATTTAACACGAAATATGTAATATTTGCAGCATGCACCAATCTACAACTTTTATTCCCTTTAAAAATGCCACAAGGAGATATTAGTTTGAAAAATTTGTTGTTGTCAGAATCATGTTTAATCTGATAATACTGTATTTATGATGAAACTGAACTCATTTGAACACTTTGCATTTTAAATTATGCATTTAAATGATACATAAAATTATTATGTCGAATCAATGGAACTGAAAACACTCCTACAATATAATGCATAAGTCAGTGTATTTTGGCATATATACAAAGTTTTTTTTAAAATGAATTTTTATTGCAGGTCAGAAACCACAGATGAGTGTTGAATATAACGATGGTGAGTTTTACGTCACCTGTTCACTGCCTGGATCTGCTAGAAGTGACACCAGATGTAACCTGTACTTTGGAGAAGCAAGTCATCCAGTTCTGTCAGAAACCATCTGGAAGACAAAATCCAGATCAGACAATCAGTTCTGCATGTTTTTCCTGAAAACTGCTGATTTCCTCAGACATCTACAGTCTGTGCAGCGTAAGGAAGCTAGCTGTGATTACAGCTTGGGAGGTGAGCCCAGCTCTCTGTCTGCGCGGAGTGATGGGTACAGCTTAACACGTAAGTCACAGAGGAAATGAATACTCATGTACACACAATGCATTTATATAAGTTGATAATCCAATGATTAGAAAGTGAACTGCAGCAGATTTTATTGAACATATAAATTCAGACAAGCATTGTACAAGTTTCCATATGTGTCAGTCTCCCATTTCATAGGTGTGACTGTGTTATGATGTAAATATCTATTGTAGTATTTTGAGTAGGTACCTTTAAGTTGCATGGGTGAGAGCAGGTTTGTCCTACTGATTATCATGAGGGCCTCTCCTGTTAGATGCTGAATTGACTTTAGCCCACGACACCTCAAGCAGGCTCAACAGTGAGTCATCAGTTCCCAGAACTTTTCGCTCCACATCTGCTCTGTGCATTATGTGCTGTGTTTATGTATGTAACAAACAAACAAATCAATGTATTTCATCAGGACTTCAGTCTCAGGGGTCTTTTTTCAAGATAAACCAGTTAAGTGAGCAGGTGTTTGGGTTCACACTGGCTATATGATCTCAGGCTCATGACAAAAACCACCGATTATTGTATCATGTCTGTGTATCTTGACCAAATGAAAACGACTGTCCCAAGTCCATATTTCCATATTGTTTCAGCTGTTTTGGAAAAATACCAGATCACGGTTCCAACAGTGCTGACACAGTCAATGACCACAGGTAAGACACTATTTGTTGAGAAAGCAATTAGTCTTATCACAAAATCACACACAACTGTGTGTGATTTTGTGTGTGTGTGTGTGTGTGTGTGTGTGTGTGTGTGTATGTATGTATGTATGTATGTGTATGTGTGTGTTTTAATGTTTTTAATGTTTTTTAACCAGGGGTAAAAGATGTAAGGCCCACTGCTTCACCTTCTGCTCCTGTAACTCCTGTGAATCCAGGCTCAGGTGACAAAATGAAATGAATTATGACATGGACCTTTTTTTTTTTTTTTAAACAATGAGATATTGTTGCTTTTGATATGTGTATGTCATGATTTGTGTCTGTTTTCACCAGGTTATTCATATTTCTCTGGTCAACATATTTTTTCCCCTTCAACAACAGATTTCTTTCATGAACACTGTACATGATGAGTCTCATATTTTATTTATTTATTATGTTCACCAGGTTCTCCTGTCAGCATACAGTGAAAGGGACTGAGTTACTGAAGATAGCACAGCAAAACTCATCTGCTCAGGTCAAAGTGCAGTGTTTTTATGTAGAGAGAGAAGGTTTAAGTAGTCTGTACAGTGAACCAGTCACTATCACCATACAAAGTAAGTAACCACCACTCTCAAGCTCTGATATATTATTGTACCTTGCTACTGTATCCGCTCAGTCTAGTGGTTTCCAGCATGACGGTCGAGCCCCAAAGGGAACTGTGCGTTAAGGTTTGAAGGAGAAAAGATGTTGTCATGCTTTTATATGTGGAGGAAAAACAACTGATCTTACAGCATCCATTACAATCAAAAATGTGCGTGTTGTTTGTCAGTTTTAGGTGCATTCATACAAATATGCAGGCTTATTTTTTTCTTTTTCCAGATAAAAAGCCACTGCATGATTTACAAATGTACATCTATCTATATAAATATATAGGTATATTTGTGTATATTTGTAATGCATGAAAATGACTGGCCCAAATCCATATTGTTTTGCATAAAGAGCAGACCGTGGTTCAGACAGTGCTGACACAGTCAGTGATCACAGATAAGCCACAATATACATTTAAAAATCAATACAAAATCCTTTCTTTTTTTTTAACCAGGAGTAAAAGATGTCAAGCCTACTGCTTTACCTACTGCTTATCCGAGCTCTGCTCCTGTAACTCCTGTGAATCCAGGCTCAGGTGACAAAATGACAGGTGCCTTTAGGTTACAAACATACATTTTTCACACAGTGTTGATGCGTATGTTCCTCTGAAAATGTAGAAATGTCTTTGTGTATTTATTCACCAGGTCAGACTGTTGACAGGCCAAGTTCTGCCAGTCAAACTGTCTCTGCTCCTGTGAATCCAGGCTCAGGTGACAAAAAGAAATGAATCATAACATGGACTTTTTGTAAAACAATGAGATATTTGTTGCTTTTGATATGTATATGCCATGATTTGTGTCTGTATTCACCAGGTCTGACTGTCAGTAGGCTCACTACCACAGGTGACTCTACCTCTGACTGTGGAGCTCCTGTGACTCCAACTTCAGGTAACAGAAAAACAGGTAACCTAAAAAAATAAAAAATCAAATGAGTGTATAAAATAACTTTCACTTCTTCTTTATGTATTTATTCACCAGGTCTGACTGTTGGTAAGCCCATCACTGAATCTGGCTCTCCATCTTTTCCTGTGACTACCATGCATACAGCGCCAGGTGTGTAATACTTGATAAACTTGATAAACTTAGAAGCAAACTAACTAAAATTTTATCATACTTTTAGGTAGACATAATACAATTTCATAACAACTGACAGAATATGCATGTAATTATCTCAGCTCAGTTAATTTCCCTCTACCGTATGATGGTTTATGTTATGTCTTTTTTGTCTGTTTGCTGTCATCATATGAGATATGGCACAATATAAAAACATATAACTGACTAACCTTCTTGATAGGGCACTTACATGTACCCACGTCCACAGCTTTACACAAATTATTAAACTTTATTTCAGCTGCAAAGGAATTTTTTCCTTCTGTGTTTTGTTGTCTGTGTGCTACTCACTGTTGTAGTGGTAGTAGAGATATATATGTGAATGTCATTTTCCCCTTGCTGCAGCATTGTGAGAGGTAAAACGTATGCTTCCTGATGGCATATGCTCTTTCACAACAGAGAACCAGACGCTGATGTTTGCAGTAGTTGTGGCTGGTTGTGGTGTAACTGTGGGTATCATCTTGCTGGTGTTGGCATTTTTCTGTGTCCAGAGAAGGACTGGTAAGGACTTTTAACTGTTAACCTCAAGAAGGCTGAATTATATGTTCAATAACACCTCAGGATGTGCTTTTTTAGCATCGGTAAATACACATATATCACTGATGGGTAGAACGTCAAATGCAAACTCTTAAAGGCCACTGAGTGTAAAAAGCACACTTGTCAGAGGAAATAAACATAAAGCTTCTTATTGCATTGATGTGGGTTGCACAAGGGGTGCTAAAACCTACTTTGTCACTTTATTAAAACTTTATTCTTCTTCTTATGCATTTTCCAGAAACGTGTGTGTCCAAGAGGTAAGAAGTGTCTTTGTTTTAACCTTTGTTTATCCAGGAAAAGCTAACTGACCATCCAGCTTCTTTTCCATCATCATCCAGTTCATTCATTCATTCATTCAGCAGGCACCTGGCCAGTGCACCCTCCACTGAAACAGTTGTGGGTTCAGCACCTTGCTCAAGGGCACTGTGACATTAGTTGAGTGTTTGACTCATTAAGTTCCCCATTTCCCTGTTGGCACATAATTCAAAGAGAGACAGAAATATAATCTTTTGGACATTATATTCCTGTGTTATGCGTGTTTTTCTGTGATGACGACACATTCTAACCCCCCCCCCCCCCCCCCCCCCCCCCCACACACACACACACACACACACACACACACACACACCTTCCCTCCCCCTTGTCTTTTATCTCCTTCATTTCCTTAGACGAAAAACCAAGGCCAAAGGTAACGTTGCCACATTAACACAACAATATCACGCTGCAGCAATAACACACCATTATTCATACATGCATGCATATTGATTTCATTGATGTTTAGTAAGTAAGTTTAGTTTTGGATTCTTCTGCAGGTGACATGAGAGGGACCAAAGGAGTAGTGGTAATCTAACTTTTGTATCTACTAAGATCAGGTTTACACCACGGTGAAATACTGTATAGGCTATATTAATTATTCCTCATTCCTCATTATCTCAGTTTTCCTGCCGTCTTAGATAACATGACACTAACTCACTCTCCCCTCTCTGCTCCTCTCACAAGTTACCTGCTGGTGATGCTGGAGTCTACAGTATGATCACTTCTGTACCTGGTAATGATTTTCCCTCTGGTGATTTGATTCACATGTTAAGATAAACAAAATTCAGTGTACAAATATTCAAGTGTGGCTGAACCCCTTTTGGGCTTATTTTAAAACTACACTAAAAATGCTATAATAAAAATCAGTACAAGCACAAAATCCCAAGTTATCATGCCACTGAGTAAGGCTGAAAGTTAAGTTGGGCGATTAAAGAATGCCACAAAGCCAACGAAAGCCATTTTTTTCAGTCAACATAATAAGTAAAACAATACGGGCTCTATTTATTGAATTCCGCATTGAATTTAATGATCTAAGAGCACAGTCTGAAGAGCATGGCACAAGTACATTCAAAGTGTGTGCAAGTTCAGTTTTGCTATTTTAATGACTATAAAAAAGGGTCATTGCATCGCACAGCGCATGGTTCAACAGGGTTCCACTTAGACTCTTCATTAATCATGGGTGTGTTTGGGCATGACATGCAATAAAGAAATGGAAAAGCCATCTCCCATTCCCTTTAAAAGCCAGGTACATCTGCCAAATGCACCATTATAAGAAGGAAGTCCTCTCTGCAGAGGCAATGGATCTGCTTGTGCACGAAATGAAAGCGCACGAGCAGATCATCTACGGTAAGAGCAGGTTTCCATCAAAGCTCCCTGAGGTGAATCAAGCATCTCTGTGGGCATACCAAGCACAGAGAACGTGCACTACTACCTTAATAACATGCCCTTAAAATAACAGTGAAAACTGTGCCACTGACTTCAGACCTGGTTTTTGCTCATTTCCTGATTTCAACAGGAAGATGACAACTGCGCTGGCTGAAAACTAGCAAAGACACTTGGCTTGGTGTCACTTTGTTCTGGGTGTAAGATAGAGCCCTAAATGTACATAAAAGATACATTTATGTAGTAATATGTTTATTTTTGATTCACAAATATGCCTTTCCAATGACAAAGACATGATTTACCAAATCTAAGCTATCAATCCACAAAACAACTTCATGATATCTTACAGAAGCAAAAAACTCTTAAATCAGCGCACTCGAGTAGAACATGGAAACCTCAGTTGTTGTTTTTTTTTTTTTTTTTCATTAAATGGCCACTCTAATTGGACACGTGCATACATTATCTTTGTCCTGTGTGCATTCTTTACCATAAGGACACCCAATAGCTTGTCAGATGGACATATAGGTGGGGCCACACATGCCGCCCCCATTTTAATTTTTGTAGTTACTTTTGTAGAGCCGTTTATAACAGTTATGACCTTAAAAGAGGAAAGTGCGCAGCAGAACTCATTTCAGAGGGATGAAGTGAAGTTTCAGTTGTTGACTCTGATTGACTGAGCTGTGTGAATTTATTTTTATTTGCAAATAAACGGCTCACCTAACATCCTCACCACCCTTTATTTATGTACACTGTGAAATAAAACTCTAAGACTTTAAATAAATCAAAAATCTTACTGTGGGTTTTTCTGACTGGCAGAGTCTGCAGATGTGAGAGGTCAAGAGTCTCAAAATGAGGACGTAAGTAAATCATCAGGCACAGCATTCAGAGTCTATCTGCCATGCTAAAGATTTGAAGAAGTTTCTGTTTCTGTCTTTTCAGTGTGACCCGTGCCATGTCTACAGCGAAATCTGTGACGGGCCAGCTGCATCAGCCCGGAAGGATATAGTTTACAGCACTCTGCAGGCTTACTGAAACCCAGACCTGGTGTTACTTGTAGGCTAATTTGTAATTTTCACATTACTGTAATACATAGCATTTTTTAGACAGATGTCTTGGCTTCATTGAACATGTAGAGAAGACAAGAGAAAGAACAAGATGACATGCAATGTTCTGCAGCAAGGTTTTGAGTAATAAAAGAAATATAATAATCTAATAATTATGGAAGAAAATTAAGTGCTGTAATTTAAAAAAAAAAGAATAATAGCTACATAAAGACACAGCTGACAACACAAAGTGTTAAGTGTTAAGATGAAAAATTTAAAAGGCCTCAAATTAAAGCATAAGAATCATAAAATATATTAATGATTTTGCCATCTTGCAGCATGTCATTTCCTCTGTATTAATTCTGGTTTTCACTGTACTCTGCAGAAATACGTGCTTTTTTTTTTTTTTTTTTACAGTCTCCCATTAATGTTAGTCTTTTAACTTTTTATGTTTTATATACATTTTACCCTCTTGATGCTTCTTTTTAGTCTTTTATAATTTACCAAACATAAGATTTGATTTCAGTTTTCATATAGTGTGATCTGCTGCAACACATGCACACACACACGCACACATGCATGCACACATGCACACACACACACACGCACACGGACACACACACACACACACACACACACACACACACACACACACACACACACACACACACACACACACACACACACCATAAAATCTGAAAACAAAGGGATAAAGAGTAATATTTGCTTATTTATCAGTCTGTCTGGTTATAAGTATATAGGACAATTATGGCTATTTTGTCCATATAACATTTAAATATAGTTTAGTCTTCATCATGCATTTTATTTGAAAGGTTTTCTGCTGGGGAAAAAAATCAGAATAAAGCAAGTTCAACATTTTCTTTGTCTCACTGGTATTTTATATGATTACTCTGCCCTAACAAGAGCGTAGGTTTGTTTCTTGGCTTGGCCGAAAGCTAAACAGGCTCCACAAACATCCAGGAGATGGCTGGTCACTTAATCTTTATCAGAAGCAATGTGAAACTGAAAGGCAGACATAAAAATATTAACAATTATAGCACGTTTGCTTCTTGTTGGCACACCAACAAAGACTAAATTATCAACATATGCTAAGATTATCATCAATTATCTGTTACAGTAAGCTAACTGACGACTCAAGTGAACACTGCTGACAGGATATAGGATTAAGATTATCACACAAACTAACGATTGTTCCAAATAATTAAGGTAAACATTCATGTCAAATATCTCTGAGTACTTACAGATATGAGTTCTTGAGAGTTTAGAGGAGAAAAAATAGATGAGAGAGGAAAAAGCAACAGGCATACTTCAGTGGCTTTTCAGTTAGCATGTAACCATGGCAACAGCACTACACTCCAACACTGACTGTCTTAAAGGGGCAGCACAATGATCCACATTACTGTTACATAATGTTGGAAGAATGATTATCAAGATAAAGCAGCTACAACGTGCAAAGGCAGAAAGTTAGCACACTTTTTATTATATGTGACAAATGTAACAAAAGTGCAGCAGACACTTGCATGTTTTTCTGTACTACATCTTCCCCCTCGGCAGAGAGAGATACAAAGAAATCTGATTTTAACTCACCATTAACCTTAAAAAAGGGACTTAATTCATGCTTAAACAAACAAAAAAAGGCCTGGAGTCTTATCCATTTGTTTTTTGCTGTTGACTTATTTGTTTCTCATATTGCTTTTCTACCTACAGTCGGGAAGAAATAGTAAATAATCAGAAACATGATCTGCTATGCTCATGTTCAAGTCACCAAGGCTGCACCACATCCCCTGTCAGTGTACTGGAGAGGCCTGTGGCAGTCACACACTCAGCAGCATTTTCCTGCAGGAGACACATTCATTTATGATTCATATGGAGCTGTACACTGGTGTGATGTGACATAATAGGAGCTTAGACAAAGTCATCTTGTGTTTGGCAATGGAAGATGATAGTGAATGCTTGCAACTGTGGAAATGTACTTTAAAGCTAGATTAAGCAGTGTTACATGCATGTTGTTGCAGTAAAATGACCACCTTGCAATGTGAGAGTCATCTCTCAAAGATACAATTTACAGCCACCCTGTTGTTATTTCCTGGTTTTAGCTTATACATTTCTGTAACCAACCAACAATAAGCTTGTACACTGCCCTCCACTTCAGCTTCATTCACAGCTGCTCTGAAACCACACTTTCTGCAGATAAGCTCGTCCAAATTTCAGATCAATTGCATGAGTGCCTCTGTTGCTGCAAGCAGCACTGCAGGAACAGAAAACGTTAATTATAAACAGCTTACCTTGTAGCTGACAGCTTCACCACATTTTGAAATTGGAGGACAGAGACAAACTAATCCAAGTAATCCAACAAAAAAAAAAACATCTTTCCCTTTCTCTACTGTGACTGCCAAATAAAGCAGAAATGTCCAAAAAAAAATGGTGGTTGTTAAATAATTGTTTCATCTGTTTATTCTACAAAAAGTTAATCAGAAGTTTATTGCCAAGTTTGTTTGCATCGCTGTCAGCCTGCAACTATTAAGCACACTGTCATGCTGGCTATGACAGGTTAACTGTACGTAGTGGCATATGTCAATTTGGTGTTGGTCATAGCTTTGATTTTAACATTTGTTTCTTAGGAAATCTAAACATATAAGTTTAAATTCACATCACTCACCAGACTGCCTCTGTGTGACACCAACATTTTGGCAATGGCTGGCATTCATCAGCTGTCACAATGCCTATCAGCGTCCACAAAACACTTGTGGACACTGGGCTAGTTTCAGCAGCATCAGGTGCTACTTTCTAATTTGCATATCTTTGAATAGCAGCCGCTGGCTCTGTACTCATATGTAATGTCCACATTTCAGTGATGGAAGGGCAAGCCTCACCCCTTTAGTTGAGGAATGTGAGAACGCTGCTGCAGTGGCAGTTTTGGCACCAATACCAATCTGTACAGTTGAAGCCTTCCACGAATACTAAACTAAAAAGAAAACCCATTTTTGAGTGGAGGCAGGTGTTCAAAGCTCTGGATATCGTTATGATGTGGCTGTCACATCCCTTCTGTGTTGTGTGGACGTCGGAAACAGAGCCCATGGAGTAACAGACATCCATTTTTGGATTTCCAGAGAGAGCTGACAGTGTGCCTTCAGTTATCAGAATATCACCCTGCTCAGCCACCAGAGGAGACTCAAGAAGGAAAGGGGATTCCTCCTGATTGTCCAACCTCAGATTTAGGAGAAACCGTGTGGGTTCTGTCCTGGCTGTGGAAACACTGACCAACTCTTTGCCATAGTGAGGATATTAGAGGAGTCATGGGAGCTCACCAGTCTGGTCTAAATGTGCTTTGTGAAACTAGAAAATGTCCCCAAGGTGTCCTGTGGGGATTTACTGCAGGAAGATGGGATGCTAAGGTTGCTCCTGCAAGCTGTTCATCACGGTATATGTACAAGTCATCTGCTCTCTCTTTCCATTTCTCTTTTTCTGTCACTGTCTTCTGCCACTTGACAGTGAAGAGGCACTGAAGGAGGGAAAAACTTCTTATGTCATAATGGCTGTGTAATGTTGCAAAGATACTGAAGGTTGTTTACTGAGGTTCATTTTAAGGTTGCTCTATGTCTAGCATTTCACCGGTGTGTAAAATAAAAACATAACAGACAACAGACTCTCAGACAGCTATTGACATCTGTGTGGGTTGATTTAAACTCAACCTCTGCAAATTTAGTTGTTCCAAAGATGACTTAAGTGTATGGACATGAACACATCAGCTCATGTTCTCTGTTGTACTTAGATCTGGTAAAGTGTCACTGTTCTCAGCATGCTATTTGCAGAGGGCCTGGAAATCATACGCATGCACTCCTGGTTCACATTCTCCATTACAGGTGTAACCACATACATGTAAAGACCATGCCTAGAGACATGTTTGTTTTATCATATAGCAGGGTCTGAAGAATTTGTTTAACTTAGGAGTGAGAAGGTGAATCTGGGCTTTGTTTAGGGAAATTTTGAACAGACTTTGTGGGTTTGACCTTTTGAACGTTCCCATTTGAATAGGTTTTTCTATAACAGCACCCTCCACCTCACCTCTCTGTCTGGGAGAGAAGTTATGTAATGGCATGTAGACAAAGGGTAGCAACAGAAAACAGTTTTTAATCAAGATATAATGAAGATAAAATGAAAACATGACATGAAATCATCAAAAAAGAGGAAATCACAACATACTGGGTGATAAAATTGGATTAATTGGCTTAAAAAAAAAAGCACTCAGTGGGTCATTTTTTACGCGTGTAATTCATTCTAGCACAAAAAAAAAAAAAAAAATACAGCATTACTACATTACTTGACAGTAATTGAATTCACTTTTGCCATAACCAATCGTCTGTGGAATAATGCTAAAAAGTGCGTTGTGACATGACATTTTGGTTACGACAGTGAAGGCAGAGCAGATGCAGCTGTAACAGAGGAACGGTATTAAATTCCCTGGGCGAGTGAAGCTGACATCTTGATTTCTTCATCCTACTGCCAGCAGGTCGAATGTGTGGCTGGGACTGGTTGTAGGAAAAAATATGTACGTTACAGATGTGGTTTCCTCAAAGAAGGTGTATAATCAGGCCTCATGTTCTTCTGTGGCCATGACTGACTGACTTTGGCTGCTTGCTGTGGTTTTATTCAGAGGCAGGTCTGTGAGCTACTGACGTATGTAGATCTCACACACCATGTAGTCGGTGACAGTCAGTGTTGGGAGGATTTCTGAGTGATGACAGTATTCATATTTCTGGCCGGTCAGCCACTGCTAATTCTTTTCATCTGTGAGTAATAATTCTGTCTCTCACCCAGATTCTTTATGTCATCCAAAACAACTGAGCATTTTTATCCATTTTCTAAAGTAAGCGTTACATTTCATTTATAACATATCATTCATGTGACGTAATATTAGCTGTGTATTTGATTTCAGTAATATTTGTACTGTGTTGAGTATGATTGCATTTTTTTCCCCCATCAACACATTTTCTTCCAACTGCAGATTGTTCTCATTAGAACAGAGTACAAGCTTGGTCCCTGTATTAATTTATTTATGTATTTATATTAAATATTTTTTTAAACTCCATTTCAATTTAATTATATATGATTTATAAGACCTGCTGTACTGTTATCACTGTATTTGGCATACGGTCTGCTGTAAATGTGATTTTTTTTTTTTTTCTCACAAACAAATTTTCTCTAGATTCAGAAATAATTATTAACAAGGCAACTTTCAAGTATCTAATACAACATATGTGTGCCTCTAAATGTTCAGGCTTTCAAAACTGTCAGTGTATCCGGCAGTCATCACGGAGACAGGCTCAGTCACACTGACCTGTCAGATTCCAGCATTTGTTCGTGAGAATCAGTGTCATTTGTTATTTCTCAGAGTTTTCATGTCAGCAGACAGTGACAGGGACTGAGTTACTGATGAAGACAAACCAAAGTCCACCTGCTGAGGCTGAAGTTCAGTGTTATTACACTGTAGGACCTGAAGGGCTGTTCCCAAGCTCTGACAAAGTATTATTATTGCTCCAATATCAGCATCATCTAAGAGAGTGGGTTTAAACATGGGCGGCACCACGAACGCAGCGGCTTTTGGCTCTATGACTTTTAATTTCATTTTACTTGTACAGTAACAATAAAGGTTTTCTGTTCTATTCTAAAAGGGAACTGCGTTAGGGGGCACAAGGTGTTATCATGGTTTTATTAATTTTATAGTAAATATTTGTTATAAATGAAAGCATCCCTTAATACTGAGCCAACTAACTCAAGAAGACTCTGAGCACACACCTTCGGCCCTGGCCCTTTCTATGAATTTTCATGTCCTCATGTTTGTGTGGGTTTCCTCTAGGTATGCTGGTTTCCTCTCATGTTTCTCAAAGATATGCCATGCCAGCAGAAGTGAGGACGCAGAATTGCCCATAGATGTGAGTGTGTTGTGTATGGTAGTCATGTGATGGACTGACTAAGGTGATTCCCTGCCTCTTGCCCAGTGCATGATGATGCTCCAGCTCCCTGCAAAATTAATTCAGAGTAATCAGGTTTTCAAAATGGATGGATGCTGTCCATCCATTTGCCATATCTGAGTGGATGGAATGTAGAAATCTAGCTTGGAGGGCTGAGAGCAGGTATGTGACAGTATTATTATCAAGTGGGAACCTCCAATAAGATGTTTCTCTAAATTAAGCCCACAACGCTTCCAGTCGGCTCTCAGTTCTCAGAGCTGCTCACATCATTCTCAACACTAAATACAACTGTAATATATTGTAAGTTCAGTCACAAAGACTACCTGTGCCTTCCTCATGGATTCTTTTTGTTCCTTCTACCACATTAGTCTGACAAAATCTGCTCTATTTCCCCCAGGCTCATTCATACTTTCACTTCCTCTAAGCCTATTACTATTAGACTTTCAGAGTCAGCTCCATTTCCCCATGTGTTCATTCATTTTTTCACCTCCCTTTAAGGCCACCTATCAACTCATCCACATGTCAATGTCCTTCATCCAGAGAACCAAACAAGATCTCTAATCAACAAGGATGTTTGTCTATATATACCTCAGTCTTTTTGTGCTTGTGTTGTCATTTCAGCTGCAGTGCACTCATGCAAACCCCTTATTCCTTGAGTCATGCTGTAGCAAATATGGCTACAAAGGCCATGCCATACACCAGGCAACAGCAATACACAGTTTTACAAAACAAATAAACAAACAAACAAAAACAAAAAACAGCTTTACAGCTGTACAGAGTTCTGTAAAGTTCAGCAGAGTTCTACAGAGTTCTATAGAGTTCAACAGAGTTCTACGGAGTGCTAGAGAGTTCTACAGAGTTCAATAGAGTTCTACAGAGTTCAATAGAGTTCTACAGAGTTCTACAGAGTTCTACAGAGTGCTAGAGAGTTCTTCGGTACTGATGATGGACAGTCAAGATTATTCATGAAGTCATTTCCCAAATTATGTAAAAATGTTTTTTCAGGGTGTCATTTTTGCAAAAATATCCTGAGGTGTATAGTATAAATAAAGAAGTCAAATGACTTTGAATGAGGGAAATGGAATATACATTTGTTTGGGTTAAAAAAAAAAAAAAAAGAGATCAGCAGGGCTGTATGAATTTATTTTCAATTACAGACAGGTTTCTCATCTGACTTCCTCACTTCTCATTTATACACTGTGAATATACACTCCAAAACACTATCATGGGGAAAAGTCTCACTGTGAGGTTCTACAGAAGTGAGTCGGCAGGAGCTCCAATACGAGGCAAACTGTATTGGCTGTGATATATGGGAGAAAGGACAAGATGACTTACAGTTAAATTGTATGTAGCAAGGTTTTGAGTAAACAAAGAAATGTAGCATGCTACTAACTTTATGTAAGAGGCAAAATTACAAAGTGCTTCAAATAAAAAAGAAAGAAACATCCAATACACAATGGGCAATGCTAGATAATTAAGATAAACAAGAAACACAGGTTTAAGTGTGAAAGTGAAAATAAATCATATAATTAAATCATAATTTACTTATTAATTTCATTGAACGTGAGTTGAAATGTGATAGCAACTGTGTTAATGATCCAATGGGACGTCATTTGAGGTGTTATGGGCCACTTGGGAATCACTTTTTGTGTTCACTGTACACTGTGAAACTACCTGATACTTTTTTGTAACCCATGATGTTATACATTGTCTCACACTGATGTGATTCTTTAAAACTTGTTTCATTCATTTTTTATATTCTATACCTCCCTCGTGGCAAAGTAACAAAGATATCTAATGTTTAACTGACTACTGTCCTTAAAAAGGATCAATTGTGTTCTCAGAAAAAAAAAATTAAAAAAACAAAAATAAGACCTTTGGTCCTATCCATTTGTTTTCACTGTCAACATATTTTGTTTCCCATATCGTATTTCTACATACATTCAGGGAAAAAAAATACATGATCTGTTAGGTTCTATGCTCAAGTCAGCAACAACTTTTTTTTTTTTTTTTTTTTGAATGAATGTGAATCCCTCATCAGCCCCACTGAAACCATAACAACTACAGTTGGCAGATAGGCTATCTCATTCTTATGCCACTTGGCCAATGGAATAATAACAACCTTTAAATTTTGGCTTATAAATTTTGAACAATAAGTCTCAAACCTGAAATTCTACCTATCCATGTAAAAAAAAAAAAAAAAAAAAAAAAAATCGCATTGTGCAGTGGGAAGATTTTCTACTATTTAGGGTTTTTTCCAAAATAGTTTTTTTGTTCCTCCTCCAACAGATTTTAAACAATTCATCAGCTTTGGTACATAACATATCTGGACCAAGCCATAAAAAGTTACTTTTTTCACAACAAAATTGCTTTTAAAAATTTGAAGGCAGGCTACTTCTAAGAAACTTCCCATAACTCATGAATGTATGTGGCTTGTGGCTATATTTAGTTTTTATTATCAGTACATACACAAATTCTTTTATGCACACATACAGAAACCTACACATACAAACACACATATTATCACACATCAGGGTGGAAAGGATGATATGGCTCTGGCTTCTTCCTGTCCTTCTGAAACTTGAGTTACATTTCAGTGACTCATTGTGTTCAAAGGGATTAAGGGTAAAATATAGAGAACAGAATATGTAGAGAGAGAGAGAGAGTGACAGAGTGACAGAGAGAGAGAAAGAAAGAGAGAGAGAGAGATTGTATTTCAATATTGTACAGAGAAGTACAATAGCAGATCTATTGAAGAATTTGAGAAGATATTGTTTCAAAGGAGATCTTTCTTTGATTGATTGATTGATTGACAAGTTAATTGAAGCTGGTGTACACTGTTTCCCTGAGGCAATACCTGATGCAGCCCTCACAGTCAATGTTGCCTGTTGTTTCTTTGATGGTGCGTTCAGAGACAAAGGCAGGATACTCTGTGTCACATGGGACCATCATGGTTTTACCCCATGATCTTTGGGCTGAATGCACGACAGAAAGAGAACGATCCATCAGCCTACATTCTCCTATAGTCTCTCTCTCATTCTCTCTTTTTCACACATGCACACGCACACGCACACACACACACACACACACACACACACACACACACACGCACACACACACACACACACACACACACATACACATACATCAGGAGCTACAGTCACCTTTGACAGATCAACATCCTACCAGCTGTAGATGTTAATCTCAGAGAAATCTAAAGCAAACACAAACAGAATATTTAATTAATATTGTCTATGTCATCCCTTGCAATTATACTGAGAGAGACAGAGAAAAAATAACTTGTTGTCTGCAGCAATGTCAGAATGCAAAAATACTGGTGGTTGTTTGAATGTCACAGTTCTTTGTGGCGTGAGCCGTCTTCTGGAGTTGAAGACTGTAAACCACAGACTCTCAAACAGCTTTCGATGTCAATGTGGTTGATTAAAAGTCAACCTGTGCAAATTTAGATGCACCAAGCAGGTCAAAGAGTATGTACATGAACCCACCAGCTCATGCTTTCTCACATACTTACATCTGATAAAGTGCGTGCTCACTCTATACAGAGGGCCTGGTAATCATATAGTGTGATGCTGCAGACACAAAAATACACATACACACGCATTCAAGATTTGCATTCAGCAGTAGGGGTGACACATACAGTACAACCACATGCAAGTCCGTGTTTGCTCTATTATACAAGAAGGTCTAATGGATCAGTTTAAAACAAGTGGGAAAAAGTGAATGTTCTTTTTGTGGGTTTGACCTTTTGCAGAATCATATTTGGAGACTTTTGTTCCCAACATCCAGAATCTCCAGAGAAAAGCCCTGTCTGAGATACAGGGAGTTAAGGAAGTTAAGGCACACAGTGGCATACACAGTGTTACAGGCCAAGCTTTTTGTATGTGTTTGTGTTGCCTTTGAACTACTGGGTGGATCACCATGAACTTTTGTGACAACATACATGTTGCCTGGAGGATTAAATCTGTCCATTTTGTTGACCCGATGACCTCTTGATGCTGTTGGTGCACTCAGCCAATTTTAGTGATGTGCTGCGCGCTGCAACAGGAGGAGAGTAACGGTAGTGGGCATGATGTTATTGTCAGTGTAGCATCATGGATGACCTTTGCCCCCCTCGTTTCTACATGCATCAGGTGCATCTTGTCACAAAAATATCAAAAGCTTGCCATCACTCCCCTTTACTCACCAGAATAAGGCTCCTGTCCTAAAGCAGCTGAACTGCTGTGCTGGCCAAACCCATACTCCCCTTTTCTAAAGCAGAGAATAAACCATGATCTGTTTATGGAGACTTGAGGAAAGTGACATTTTCATCTCGCTTGAATAGCACTGTTTTCCCGAGCACATGCTCACCTTTCAGGATGTCATCGTATTACAGTAAACTTCCTGGAGAGTGAAGAGGAGCTCCTGATTTCTTCATCCTCTTGCCAGCAGGTAGAATGGAAGGCCAATGGTTATCGGAAAAAAATTAAATATTGCAGAGGAAGCCTCTTCAGGGAGTGGTGTTCTTCTGTGGCCATAGTTCACTTCCGCTGCTTGCTGTGTGTGTGTGTGTGTGTGTGTGTGTGTGTGTGTGTGTGTGTGTGTGTGTGTGTGTGTGTGTGTGGTGTGTGTGTGTGTGTGTGTGTGTGTGTGTTTTCAGAGATAGCTCTTTAACTGGGTCAACTGACATGTTGTACTGTAGTCAGACTGGCAGTGTTTGGAGGATTTTGTGGACAATGGCAGTATTCAAATTTTTGGCTGGTCATCCACTGATACTCTTCATCTGTGAGTAACAAACTGCCTCTCATCCAGATTCTTAATATTAATATAGCTTTTTCTCCACTTTCACTAGGAAGCATCAAATGTGATTTTTTTTATCATTTCAATTGATGTAATGTTAGCAGTGTGTTTTAATACCTTACGCCAATGCATTTCATTTACAGAATAACATGTTAGTTGGAATATTATCTTCTACAGTTCACTGTTATCAGTATTAATTTTTTTCCTCTCCAAATACAGATTTGTTTCATGAAAGCAGAGCACAAGGTCAGTCCTTGCTCAGTATTATTATCATCATTATTGTTATTCATATTATTTTGTATGCTTATACATCACAAGCCAATTTTCTGTACACAGAGACACAATATTATCAATGCAACTTAGAAAATATTTACTACAATATATGTTTCTCTCTCAATGTTCAGATTTTCCTCAGCCTACACTGACAGCGAGTTCACCCGTCATCACCGAGAGACAGCTGGTCACATTGCACTGTCAGGTTCCACCAACATTGGTCCCTGTGAATTTGTGTTATTTCTCCATTCAGGGACGAGCGATGTTCTTAAAGTTTCCCTGTCAGTGGACACTGACAGGGACTGAGTTACTGACGCAGGCATTTCAGAGTCCACCTGCTGAACTTAAAGTGCAATGCTTTTACATTGTAGAGAGAGAAACGTTAAAGCATTCATCTGCACACAGTGAGACATTATCTGTCTCCATACAACAAAGTAAGTGACCACCATTCACACACTCTGAATTACTGTATCTTGCCAGTATCATCTTAATTTAAGTGTGGTTCTCAACATGTGGTCAAATCGCAGTTAGAATTGTGTGAGGGTTTTGAGGTGGCGCACAATGTTTAATTTATGCAGCATGAAATTTATTATGCACAACAGCCTGGAAATGAGCAAAAAAGACATCACTTTACATTTCAGGCATTCATTTCTTTTTGGGGGGTTGCAATCCCCCCCAAAAAGGAGGGAGAACCACTCATCCAACAGCTTCCATGCCATTAAAAATGCCACCAGTAGGGCATTAGCAGGGATATGATAAATCTGAATGCAGGCTCTTTCTATAATCACATTGTACATGATACATTTTGATGGTACACAAAATTAACAATTAGAATCAGTTAACTGAATGCGATTTGCAAGATGAAGCAGAACTCAATGCACAATGGAACGTGATATGAAAAGGGGCTTCATGAATTTTTATTGCAGGTCGAAAACCGCATATTGCTCTTCATATAGATGGTGAGTTTCTGGACTTCACCTGTTCACCGTCTGGATCTGCTAGCAGTGACACCACATGCAATCTGTACCTGGGAGAGGAAAGTCAACCAGTTCTGTCGACAACCATCTCGAAGAAAAGATCCATGGCAGACAGTCAGTTGTTCTGTGTATTTAAAATCAAAGTCAGTGATTTCCTCAGACGTCTACAGTCTGCGCAGCATAAGGAAGCCAGCTGTGATTACAGTTTGGGAGGTGAGCCCAGCGTTCTGTCTCTGCGGAGTGATGGATACAGCTTACCATGTAAGTCACAGAGGACATGAATACTCATGATTTCATTTGATACACACAATGAATTTATACAAGTTGATGAGCTGACCGAATAGAGGTGGAGTGCCACAGACAGTAACTGAATGTGTTAATTCAGTCTTCCTTTTAAAGTCAGTCAATAACTTTGAGTGAGAAAGTGTTATATGACATGATTTTATTTATTGTTGCATTTTGTCTATTTAGTCCAGTTAGAAATGTAGTTTGCGTGTTAGAGGAAAAAGGAAAGAGCAGGCATGTTAGAGTGAAGGAACCTCTTGTTTAGATGTTTAATTGAAGTTAACACAACACCTCCAATAATCATGGTAATCCTCCAATGTGCTCATGCATGAATTGAATGAACTGAAATTATATTGACACGTACATTCATAATGCACGAAAATGACTGGCCCTAATCAAATTGTTTTAGATATTTTGGAAAAAGACCGGACCATGGTCAAGACAAGCCTGACACAATCTATGACTACAGGTAGGCCATAATATACATTTAACAATCAATACATCTTATACATCTTATTCCTTATTCCTTCAACATCCTTAAGTGTGTTCTCATGGATGTTTCGAAGGTTGATGTTTTTTTTCACCAGGTTTGACAGACAGCAGGTCCACTGCTTTCACTCCACCTTCTTCAGCACCTGCCTCTCTGCTGAATCCAGGCTCAGGTGACAAAATGAGAGGAATATTAAAGAGTAACGTCAACCGTACACAAAAAGGTGAGATATTAGTTGTTTTTGATATTTAAATCACTGTATTTGTCTCTAGTAGTAGTTAGTAGGTCCAGTACTACAAGTAAGTCTGCCTCTTCTGTGTACCTCCTCTGTATCCAGCAAAAAGCAGGCATAGCCAAATGATTCAAATTAGTGCATCAGGCTCCACCTAGGAAGCTTAATACACTTAATTAAAATTAATAATCACTTAATTTAAACTACTTCTCATTGATAAACATTTTATTCATATAGAATTTTTTTTTTTCATATAGAGCCACAATTTAATTTCCCTATAACTCAATAATATCAGAGCTACATGATAAAGAGAGGGTAAAGATGTTCGGCAAAAGTGTACCCATCAGAGCAAAGAAGTAGGCAAACCACCACAGCAGCATAACGCCATCATCAAAATAATCCAACATCAAAAGTCCACCCCTTCATCCTGTTACCCTCCTTGAATTTATTTATTTATTTATTTATTTATGGAAAGCAGTTGCAGTCACAGAGAAATAGTAGTTATTATTTTTTAATTTAACCTTTCTTTAACCAGGCAAGCCATTGAGAACAAACCAATTCTTCTCAAATTCTTTAGCTGGCACAGCTTGCATCAATAAATCTTGAACATGGATTACTTTGCCCTGTTTCCCCAGGGGTACATTTCTAATTTAGTGAAACATTTCTGCAGCAGAATAGTTCTGTTTAGATAGATTCCTCAAACAATGTTAAAGTGTGTGATGTGTGTGTGTGTGTGTGTGTGTGTGTGTGTGTGTGTGTGTGTGTGTGTGTGTGTGTGTTATAGTTCAGGCTTACTCGTACTTGAATAACTCGTTATAAGAGCCACCTGCTTCTAAATTTGCCTCTTCTTTGCCCACTGTAGTTGGATCTTCTGTTGTTACACATACTGGACTTTTTGTGATGTTTTTGAACAGTCATGCACAAGTATGCTTTGTCGTCAAATTTTTTCCTAATTGTGTAATACAGTTTTTTTCAATCGCTTTTTCCAGTATAATGAAACTGGGATCCACTTTGTCGTCATCTTCACCTCCAAACCACAGCAGAGGTTTTCTTTTGCAAATGTGTTCATAACTTTTCATTTGATTCACACATTTTTCACGCTCTTTTGCACAACACTTCTCACATGTGTCATTTACATGGCCCTGACTCTATTGACTTCACTGTGGTAGTCAAAAGCAAAACTTCTGCTCACAGCTGATAGAAATGAGCTGAATCACTGTGAAATCACTAGTGCACCTGCATCACTACCCTTTCCACAAATCACCATTCACCAATCAATCAGTATGCACCTACAAAAAAGGGGCCTATAAATTGTAGTCTGTAGTTTTTTTTTTGTTTTTTTTTCAACTCCTTTGAGTTTTTCTGTGTAATGCTGTATGTAAATTACAGTATTTCAGTTTTTCCATCAATACAGTATAATTTCGCTTCAAAGTCTTTCTGAGTTTGGATGCAATTCTTTACTGTAAGTTCACATTTGAATGTGTAGCTCACAGGAGAACCTTGTTCAAACTGATAGCTGTGTTTTGTATTCTGCTGTCAGCTGTGTTACAGTACAGTAAAGCTGATAGAAGAAATCTACTCATTTGGGCAGAAGTTGAGTTGTTTGGGGGAAATATTGGATTTTGCTACTTGCTTTACAATATGTAACTATGTAAATTGTCAAAAATATGACTGCAATACACACAGGAAAAAAGTAAGGTTGAACCTGCTCAGACTAAAAAAGGTGTGTTGCATTTTGGTGCTGAGTATGAAGTGAGTGAGTGGCTGGATTATGTCGCTTGACTGCGAGTTGTATTGGGCGGTGACAAAATGTGCTTTTGCTGCATGTTTGAAATGTTTTGTCATGGTAAGAGCCTTTTGCAAACAAAATGTGTTATTTTGGGAAGTGCACCTCTCATTAGGCCTATGGATTAACTGTTTTGATACCAGCATTTCTGAGTTGACAAAGGAGGTAAAGCGATTGAAAAAAACTGTAACGTTTTTATTCATTTTAACAAATCAAATGCCTGCTATGGCCACAAGGGGGCGATTTTGTGATAACCCAATATCCAAATTTGTTTGAAATATATCCACCAACACATCTACCAAATTTATTCTTTTATCACAAAATGAACGATTGTTGTGATATATTGAGCTAAGCCGCCCCACTAGTGTAGTTATCTGTATCAAATCAAATCAAATCAAATCAAATCAAATCAAATCAAATCAAATAGCCTTTATTGTCATTGTACAAGTTGCACAATAACATTTGGGGTCTGCACCTCTGCTTGGTAGGGAAGACATTACAAACAATAAATTAGTAGCACTAAGAAATATCTACATAATAAAAATTGAAGAAAAACAGCAAGAACAGGCAAGTCAAAGATATTGTATGCAGTCAGTCCTGATTTTTCTATGAGTTGCACAATATCCAAGGATGTGTATTAATATGATGCAAATTTTAACTGCCATGATATAAAGGATAATTTGGAGTCTTTTACCAGCAACAACTGAAGACTTTCTGGAGATGATTTGCGGTGCTGGCTAAAACAACACTCTTATTATGTGATGTTAGAGATGAACCGCAGAAAATAAACTGTTGTCACTTTGTGGAGATTCACGCTAAAACTGTCCCAGGAATAATACTGAAACGTGTGCAGCGATGCGACCTTAGATGACCTAAATGTAACAGAGGTGTGGCTTCTTCAAAGAGGGTGTGTCTGCCCTGGTACGTTTCACTTCCACTCCCTACTGTGTTTTTCCTCACACACAGCTCTGTAAGCTGCTGACACGACAGTGTAGCCACACAGACAGTCTGGTAACAGTATTTCTGAACAATGGCAGCATTCATCTTTATGGCTGGTCATCCACTGATAGTTTTCTTCATCTGTGAGTAACAGGCAATCTCTCTTCCAAATTTCCTTATGTTATCATTACCTAGCATTAGATACTAATTTAACAGACATTTTAGCAAGTATCAAATTTGACTTATATCATGTTGTGTAATGTTAAAAGTGTGTATTATTATATTAGGCCAATACAATTCATCGACAAAATTATACAACATTAGTTAGGATATTATTTTCTAAATTTCTAACTACCGGTATATGTAATGTGGTCTGGTCAACACATTTTTTTCTGCAATTACAGATTCCTTTCAGTACAGAGTACAAGGTAAATCTGAATTTAAAGACACATCTATCTATCTATCTATCTATTTATACACTCAGTGGCCACTTTATTAGGGCCACTTGTACAATCTAATACAACCCAATACAGCTGTTCTGCCATAAAGTTTACATTTATGATGCCTATAATGCTCAGGTTTTCTTTTTGTCACAGTAATGGAGGTGTTCATTCACTTCTATGTTTGACATTGAGCCCATAGTTAGTGCTGCTGTTGTACTGGACTGTATTTTATTGAGAGGTGTTTCTAATATTCTGTCCCCGCTCATATAAATAAATAGGGAGGACAAAAAATAAGAAACATCTTTCAATATAATGTAGCCCAGTACAAGACCTCTGCAAACTACAACCTCAATAAAAAACATACTGTTGCACTGAACCGCATTAGGTTTTACAGGTGGACATAATAAAGTGGCCGCTGAGTATATACATAAATATATATTGTTTGCTGTAAGTTTGATGGTTTTTAAATGGTTATGTGTAACAAGCTTGTTTTTTCTATATTTAATTGCAATTATCAGTGTTGTGACAAAGTGACAGTAAAAACCTGTCTTTGCCACTTCAGCAGGCTGTAAAGTTTCTGACTTGTGTAGTTGTAGTGTTGTCCAAGTTTCAGTATTCCACATTCTGCCTACAGCTTGCAAACTAAGCAAATTAGGGTCCACAAAGCGTAAACGAGGCAGGAATAAGTTGCAAAAATGCATGGGCTTGTTTTATAAACTGCCAAAATACAAAACAAAATTTCTCCACATGGAGAAACAACTGAATGAAGTTTGGCCCACTGTTTCTCCACATCCTGCTCTGTTGATTACAACTGAACTCACTCACATCTGACTAATGAACCTACAGTCTTCCAATAGCAGGATAGATTAATGGAGCACAGATAAGACTTTAAAATATATAGTAGCACAAAATTCATAATTTTGCCCTCGTACACTACCACAGTGGATTTGAAATGGAGTAATCAAGACGTGATGTAGTGCAAACTAGCTTTAATTTAAGGGGTTGAACAAAAATATGGCATTAACTGTTTAGGAACATTGTCACCCCGTTTTAAGAGGCTCCAAAGTCATTGGACACTTGACTAAAAAGCAGTTTCACAGCTAGGTGTGGCCTTTTCCCTCATTACTCCATGACAAATTAAGAAAATAAAAGCTCTGGAGTTCATTCCAAGTGTTTGTGTTTGCATTTGGTAGCTGTTTATCATAACCCTCAACATACGATCCAACGAGGTGTTTATGCAGGTGGAGGAGGCCATCATTAGAAATAAATGCACATCCTCCTTACGGAAATCAAAAGCAAACTATTATACTGAACTGATTTCCAAATCTGCCTCAGATCCTTCAAAATTCTGGAAAGCAGTAAATACAAAAGATAAATCCTCCTTATCAATTCCAACTTATATAATGTTAAATGGTTGTCAGGTAAACGAGGCATCTGATATTTGTCAGGCTTTTAACACTCAGTTTGCTTCCGTTGGAACAATGGATGACATCATACACCCAGGAGCAGCGTCTTGTTCTAAGCTTTTAACCCATTTATCAACTCCTGTTTCTACTTCTCCTGCCTTTCCTCAGTTTACTCTACAGGCTGTCACTCCCTCTGCTGCTAGTAAGGCACTGCAGGCCATTGATTGTAGATCAGCAATTGGAGAGGACAGCCTTGAACCTTACTTTTTAAAGCTCTCTGCCCCTTTTATTACTGAGCAGCTCACTTATCTTTTCAACCTTTCTATGTCTAGTGAAATTGTCCCTCTAGTTTGGACGTCTGCTCACATAATCCCAGTGCATAAAGGTGGTAATAGAAATGATTTAAATAACTATAGACCGATTTCCAAACTGCCCTGCCTTGCTAAAATACTGGAATCTCTTGTTAATGAGCAGCTCAAATCATTCCTCTCAGAAAATTCTGTGTTGACCCCAAATCAATCTGGCTTTAGAGCCCAACATAGTACCATCACTGCTGCTACCAGGGTTTTAAATGATAATATTTGTGATGCTGATAACAAGAAATACTGTGTGGCACTTTTTGTTGACCTTACAAAAGCGTTTGACACTGTTGACCATGCTCTGCTGCTCCAGAAATTATGTGATATTGGTTTTGATTTGAACGCCTGTAATTGGTTTCATGATTATTTGTCTCATAGACAACAATGTGTAATTCTGGGTAATAATCATTCTAAATTCCTGCCACTGGTGAAAGGGGTTCCTCAAGGTTCTATTCTGGGCCCAATTTTGTTTTCAATTTTCATTAACAATATTACAAATTCTATAACAGGCTGTAATGCTCATCTCTATGCAGATGATACAGTCCTATACTGTTCTACCAATACGGCTCAATCTGCTGTTGAAACCCTTCAAAAGGCACACTTCAAGATGCTCTTTTCAAATTGAAATTATTACTAAATCCAAGCAAGACTAAATTTATGCTGTTTTCTCGTAGTTATGTTGATAACAACATACCACTGTGTATCACGACCCTGGATGGTCATAACATAGAGAGAGTCTCAGAATATAAATATCTCGGCTTTTGGCTGGACCAAAAACTTAATTTTAAGTTTCATATTGCCATGCTTGTTACCAAGCTGCGGCAGAAAATAGGATATTTTTATAAAAATAGAGACAGCTTCCCTATGTCCTGCAGGAAGCGGGTAGTTGAGGCAGTATTCCTGTCTGTCCTGGATTACGGTGACGTCATTTATCGCCATGCATCTGCTTCCACCCTAAAATCATTAGATGCTGTTTACCACTCAGCCTTAAGATTCATTACTGGTGACAGTTATTTTGTCCATCATTGTGTCCTGTATCATAAACTTGGCTGGACTTCCCTGTCTGTCAGACGGAATAGGCATTGGCTTGTTTTCATTTATAAAGCCCTTATTGGAAGGCTTCCTCATTATCTGAGCTCTCTATTGAGGTGGTCCAGTAGGAATTACTTCACACGCTCTTCCAATTTTTTGTTGCTCCAAGTACCGCGCCCACGTACTGAACTTGGAAAAACTGCTTTTAGCTTCTGTGCAGCTCACAGCTGGAACACTTTGCAATGTGACTTGAAGCTTGAATCAGTTGTACACCTCAACCAGTTCAAATCTCTGATTGCTGATTATTTTACTCATAATTGTAACTGCTTTTAATTTTGTTCCTGTTTTATTCTGTTTTTATTCCCAGTTTTTTCTGTTCTAACCCCTGTTTTATTTTGTTTTAATCCCTGTTTTATTCTGTTTTAATCCCTGTTTTATTCTGTTTTTGTCCCTGTTTTATTCTGTTTTTGTTATTGTATTGTAATTCCGTGTTGTTTTTATGGTTGTTGTACATTCGGCATCATTGTAAATGAGGGCTTGCTCTCAATGATTCTCCGAATCCAAATAAAGGTTGAATGAATTAGGTTCAAAAAGCAAATAAAATCTATCAGACAGATAGCAACAACTGATTCTGGAACAAGGTTCTTTGCACAGATTACCTTGTACCAGAATGATGTGAAGAGAAAAGTGTTGAAAAAGAAAGGAGCAGCTCATGACCCAAAGCAGAGCACATCATCTGTCCAGCATGGTGCAGGGAGTATTATGGTATGAGCATGTATGGCTGCCAGTGGAACTGGGTCACTGGTGTTTATTGATGATGTGATTTCTGATGGAAGTAGTAGGATGAATTCTGATGTTTATAGGCCATACTATCTGCTCAGATTCAGCCAAATGCCCAGACCTCAACCCAGCTGAGCTGCTTTTCACCTGCTGAGACCAAACTGAAGGTCAAAAGACCCACAAACAAGCAGCAGCTGAAGGAGCTGCAGTAAAGGCTTGGCAGAGCATCTCAAGGGAGGAAACTCAGAATTTGGTGATGTTGTCCATGGGTACCAGACTTCAGGCAGTCATAGACAGCAAGGGATTTTCCTTTTAATTACAGTTATTATAGTCCAATTACTTTTGAGCATCTGAAAATGGAGTAACAATGCATAAAACTGGCTGTAATTTCTAAAAGGTTAATAGGTTAAAAGGTTTAAATATTTTTGTTCACTTGCTTAAATTAAAGCTGAAGTCTGCACTTCAATCACATCTTGATTTCTCCACTTCAAATCCTCTGTGGTGGTGTACAAGGGCAAAAAAAATAAATATTGTGTCATTGGCAAAATATTGATGGACCTAACTATAAATCAGTGCAAGATAATGCGATTGAGCACATGAAGTCAAATAATAACCATAATTCGAATACCATTTCTTCCACTAACAATATAAATAATGTAAATAATAATAATGTGAATTCAATAATAATGTAAATTATGTAAATTAAATAACTGCAATTACAAAATATCCAAACAAGACTAAATAAGTGATAATACTAATGTACAATATGGCTCTAACTATCAGTTTAGAGTATTAAAATGTGTTTATTTCTACATTTTCAGGTTTTAACAAGCCTAAACTGTCAGCAAACTCATCAGTCATCACAGAAACAGACTGGGTCACATTGAACTGTCAGGTTCCACAGGAATTTGCTTCTGAAAATCAGTGTCATTTCTACATTCAGACCGAAGAAACATTTGCACAACACTCATGTGAGCTGACTCTGACAGGGACTCAGTTACTGAAGGCACATCAGAGTGCACCTGCTGAGGTTAAAGTGCGATGTTATTATGTTGCAAAGAGAAGCAGTTTCAATGATCCATCTAAACACAGTGAGCCATTGTCTATCTCTATACAAAGTAAGCGACTATTTTCAAACTATTATATTTTTCCATAGAGTCAACATATTATAAAACAGGTTTAAACATTAGTCCTAAAGGGACTACATGTGTGAGGGCCTTTGATGGGGCATAATATTTTATTTTTTTCATTTAACGCGAAATATGTAATATTTGCAGCATGCACCAATCTACAACTTTTATTCCTTTTAAAAATGCCACAGGGGGTAATAGTTTACAAAATTAGTTGTTGTTGTCAGAATCATGTTTAATATGATAATACTGTATTTATGATGAAACTGAACTCATTTGAACACTTTGCATTTTAAATTATGCATTTAAATGATATATAAAATTATTATGTTGAATCGATGGAACTGAAAACACTCCTACAACATAAAGTATAAGTCAGTGTATTTTGGCATACACTACTCACAAAAAGTTAGGGATATTTGGCTTTCGGGTGAAATTTATGGAAAATGTAAAAAGTTCATGCTACAGTGATATTATATCATGAAAGTAGGGGATTTAAGTAGAAGCATACACTGGTGATTTCTTCATCTCAAACAATTTATTGAAACAAAAGCCAACAACAGTGGTGGATATACCACAACGAAAAATGTCAATGTCTCAATAACTTGTCATGTGCCCTTCAGCATCAATTACAGCTTGACAGCGACGTCTCATGCTGTTCACAAGTCGAGTTATTGTCTGCTGAGGCATGGCATCCCACTCTTCTTGAAGGGCGGCCCTCAGGTCATTGAGGTTCCGGGGTACAGAGTTACGAGCCTCTACACGGCGACTCAGCTGATCCCATAGGTTTTCTATGGGATTCAGGTCTGGAGAAAGTGCAGGCCACTCCATTTGAGGTACCCCAGTCTCCAGCAGCCGTTCCCTAATGATACGACCTCGATGAGCTGGAGCATTGTCGTCCATGAAGATGAAATTAGGCCTGTGTTGTTCATGCAGGGGCACAATGACTGGATTAATGATGTTATTCAGGTAGTATGGGCTTGTCACTGTACCATTCACAAAGTGCAGGGCAGTTCTGTATTGACTAGACACACCTGCCCACACTGTAACACCACCACCACCAAAGGCTCGTCTGGTGACAACAGTGGCTGATGCATAGGGCTCTCCTTGACGTCTCCAACATCGTTAGCGGCCATCATTTCTGCTCAACATGAATCGGCTTTCATGATCAGAGAACAGCACTGAGGCCCACTGGTCCCTCGTCCAGCGTAAATGCTCCCTGGCCCATGCAAGATGATGACACCTGTGCCTGGTGGTGTGGTCAGGTACCCTTGCAGGTCGTCTAGCACGCAGACCATGCTAATGTAAACGGTTTCGAATGGTCTGACGTGACACTTGGGTGCCTCTCACCTCCCTTAAACGTGCCTGGATTTGAGTGGCATTCATCATCCAGTTCCGCAGGCACTGTTCACAATGAAGCGGTCATCAGTGTGGGATGTGGCCAAAGGACGTCCACTTCTATGCCTTTCTGTGACTCTTCCAGTCTCTCTGTATCTCTGTTGCAACCTGCTGATGACTCAGGTTGATGATGGAAGTGGCTCAGTGGCTCAGTGGCCACTTCCATCTGAGAACATCCTTTTGAAGCCTCGCAATGGCGAGGTGCTGTTGATCAATTGTTAGATGTCATCTTGGTCTCATGATGTCAAAATGTGAACAGCATGATGAGGAGGACTGTTTAAATACCAATTCTAATTGAACCAGGAAATTTATTGGTCAATTCATGGATCAAACACCTGTTATGAATTTTGCCGTTAAGCTCCTTGTTAGAGAACAGCAACTTGTGCAAAAGGTACTGAAACACTGAACAGTTGGACATGTGCATTCAAAAGTTTACAGAAGGTCACATTAAGTTCACCTGTAAAGGTTATAATGCATTTTAGGTTCATCCTGAAATTTCACCCGAAAGCCGAATATCCCTAACTTTTTGTGAGTAGTGTATATGCAAAGTTTTTTTTTTTTTTTTAATGAATTTTTATTGCAGGTCAGAAAACACAGATGAATGTTGGTTCTAACGATAGTGATTTTTACTTCACCTGTTCACTGCCTGGATCTGCTAGAAGTGACACCAGATGTAACCTGTACCTTGGAGAAGCAAGTCATCCAGTCCTGTCAAAAACCATCAAGAAGAAAAAATCCAGATCAGACACTCAGTTCTGCATGCTTTCTGCATGTTTTCCCTGAAAACTGCTGATTTTTTTTTAATATAAATTTTCAGGCTCTCAGCAACCTAAGCTGACAGTGCACCCCACAGTCGTCACGGAGACGGACTCAGTCAAGCTGAACTGTCAGCCTCCATCACTTTCAGTGACTGAGTGTTATTTCTCCAGTCATGGCCAAGCAATGCTCACCAGGTTCTCCTGTCAGCATACGGTGACAGGGACTGAGTTACTGAGGATATCACAGCAAAACTCACCTGCTCAGGTCAAAGTGCAGTGTGTTTATACTGTAGGGAGAGAAAGTCTGTCCAGTGAACCAGTCACTATCACCATACAAAGTAAGTAACCGCCACTCTCAAGCTCTGATATATTATTGTACCTTGCTACTGTATCAGCTCAGTCTAGTTGTTTCCAACATGACGGTCGAGCCCCAAAGGGAACTGTGCGAGGGGTTTGAAGGAGAAAAGATGTTGTCATGCTTTTATACGTGGAGGAGAAACGACTGATCTTACAGCCTCCATTACAATCAAAGATGTGTGTGTTGTTTGTAAGTTTTAGGTGTATTGATTCCGGAAGCATTCATACAAATATGCTGATTTATTTTTTTCTTTTTCCAGACAGTTCAAAAGCCACTGCATGATTTACAAATGTACATCTATCTATATACATGTATATTTTTAATGCATGACAATGGCTGGCCCAAATCCATATTTTAAGTAATTTGGATACAGAGCAGACCATGGTTCAGACAGTGCTGACACAGTCAATGACCACAGATAAGCCACAATATACATTTAAAAATCAAAACAAAATCCAGAGAGCTCATGTGAATCCAGGTGCAGGTGACAAAATGACAGGTGCCTTTAGGTTACAAACACATTTTTCACACAGTGTTGATCTGTATGTTCTTCTGAAAATGTCATAAAAAATGCCACAAAGGGATAATGTTTTGAAAAATTAGTTGCTGTTGTCAGAATCATGTTTAATCTGACAATACTGTATTTATGATGAAACTGACTTCATTTGAACACTTTGCATTTTGCATTATGCTTTTAAATGATACATATAATTATTGTATCGAATCATTGGAACTGAAAACACTCCTACAACATAAAGCATAAGTCAATGTATTTTGGCATATATGCAAAGTTTTTTTAAAATGATTTTTATTGCAGGTCAGAAACCACAGATGAATGTTGATTCTATCGATGGTGATTTTTACTTCATTTGTTCACTGCCTGGATCTGCTGGAAGTGACACCAGATGTAACCTGTACCTTGGAGAAGCAAGTCATCCAGTTCTGTCAAAAACCATCAAGAAGAAAAAATCCAGATCAGACAATCAGTTCTGCATGTTTTCCCTGAAAACTTCTGATTTCATCAGACATCTACAGTCTGTGCATCGTAAGGAAGCTAGCTGTGATTACAGCTTGGGAGGTGAGCCCAGCTCTCTGTCTGCGCGGAGTGATGGATTCAGCTTAACACGTAAGTCACAGAGGAAATTAATACTCATGTACACACAATGCATTTATAGAAGCTGATAAGCTGATGAATAGAAAGTGAACTGCAGCAGAATTTATTGAACAAATAAATTCAGACAAGCATTGTACAAGTTTCCATATGTTTCAGTCTCCCATTTCAAGGGTGTGACTGTGTTATGATGTAAATATCTATTGGAGTATTTTGAGTAGGTACCTTTAAGTTGCATGGGTGAGCAGGTTTGTCCTACTGATTATCACGAGGGCCTCTCCTGTTAGATGCTGAATTGACTTTAGCCCACGACACCTCAAGCAGGCTCAACAGTGAGTCATTAGTTCCCATAACTGCCCTCTCCACATCCGCTCTGCGCACTTTGTGCTGTGCTTTTATGTACTTAACAGCATTAGTTGGCACACATCGTAAATGTAGAAAAGTTCAAGGTGCTGGGCTGAGCAGAACCTCAAGAAAAAAAATCAAATCAAATCAAATCAAATCAACGTATTTCATCAGGACTACAGTCTCAGGGGTCTTTTTTCTAAGATAAACCAGTTAAGTGAGCAGGTGTTTGGGTTCACATTGGTTACTTAGATAGATATGAAATGATATGAAAACAACTGTCCCAAGTCCATTTTTCCATATTGTTTCAGCTGTTTTGGAAAAAGAGCAGATCACGGTTTCAACAGTGCTGACACAGTCAGTGACCACAGGTAAGACATACTATATGTTGAGAAAGCAATTAGTCTTATCACAAAATCACACACAACTGTGTGTGTGTGTGTGTGTGTGTGTTCGTGTTTTAATGTTTTTCATGTTTTTTTAACCAGGGGTAAAAGATGTCAGGCCCACTGCTTCACCTACTGCTTATCCGAGCTCTGCTCCTGTAACTCCTGTGAATCCAGGCTCAGGTGACAAAACGACAGGTGCCTTTAGGTTACAAACATACATTTTTCACAAAGTGTTGATGCGGATGTTCCTCTGAAAATGTCGAAATGTCTTTGTGTATTTATTCACCAGGTCAGGCTGTTGACAATGCATATGCTTCTGCAACTGTTCTCTAAATGTTGCTATTGTTTTGTTGTTTTTTGTCTTTAAATTTTTCATTGCTAAGCACTTAGTACTTTGTGTATTAATAAAATGTATTATTATATTATATTATATTATTGTTGTTGTTTTATTGTTTGTTCACTGAGTAACCCAGTGGTGAATGTTGCTACAACTACATGGCACCTAACCTCCACAGGTCTTCCTTGGCTTTCCTGCCTTTGACATTCAGCTCTGTATAAACCTCTGCATGGACAAACTTCATCTTGTTTCAGATATAGTGGAAAGAGAGCAGAATGTGGACCAGACACAGTGGATAACCACCAGTCACATTAGAGGTTGAAAAAGCAATATACAGTCCCAAAATTGCAAAATATGTTGTTGTTTTTTTTATGTTTTGAAATGTCTTGTTATTCCACCAGGCAGCTCCACTGCTTCTGCTGCATCTCGCTCTGCAACTGTAGCTCCTCTGAATCCTCATTCAGGTGACAAAACGAACAGTTATGATGATGATGATGATGATGATGATGATGGTTCTACCTGTGTCTATGAAACTCCTATGAATCCAACATCAGGTAACCAAAAACAATTGATGTAATGATTCAAAATATTGCATCCAAAAATGTTAGAATATGTATTTTTGTGAAATGTTCAGTTTGACTTTGACAAATCTATAAAAAAAAATTGTCAGTACGTGCAAATAGAATATCCATCATTTTTAATTGGATAATTTATTTTTCTTTGACTAAATGACAAATCAAACTTTCTTGGATATTAAAGTTTGCAGTAATGGAGTACAGTCTTTTCTGAATACACAGTTAGCATTTGGAAATGTCATAGGTGCAGATACAGTCGCAAAGTTAAATTTAATTAATTAATTTACAGTTTTTTTTTTTGATTGCTTGAACTCATTTTACAAATGCTTTGCTCACTGTGCCAAAACTCTAAACACAACGCAAATAAGACACAACACCTGGAAATAAACCATGCAAACTGAAACTCAGTCATCAAAACTTTAAAATCCTTTGTCAAAATGCAACTCTGATAACAAAAGGATACACATTTCTATAATATGAACACACTTTCACAGCAGCAAGCAACACAATAACATACTTAACACAAAACACTGCAGTTTTTACTGCTTTTCATTTATTTCTTCAAAAAGAATTCTGCAAAGCTCAAAACAGAAATTAAACATCTTTTCACAGTAACAGCTGTTTCCAAAATAACCAAAAAATAAAAATAAATAAGAAAGGTGTCAACTCTGTCAACTGTATACAGTATACAGTATATTGTACTTTACAGTACAGTTTTTTCAATCACTTTTTCCAGTATAATGAAACTGGGATCCACTTTGTCGTCATCTTCACCTCCAAACCACAGCAGAGGTTTTCTTTTGCAAATGTGTTCATACTTTTTCATTGGATTCACACATTTTTCACGCTCTTTTGCACCTGCATCACTGCCCTTTCCACCAATCACCAATCAGTCAGTATGTACCTACAAAAAAGGGGCATATAAATTGTTTTCTGTATTTTTTTCAACTCCTTTGAGTTTTTCTGTGTAATACTGTATGTGAATTACAGTATTTCAGTTTTTCCATCAACACAGTAAAATTTCACTTCAAAGTCTTTCTGAGTTTGGATGCAGTTCTTTACTGTAAGTTCACATTTGAATGTGTAGCTCACAGGAGAGCCTTGTTCAAACTGATAGCTGTATTTTGTATTCTGTTGTCAGCTGTGTTACAGTACAATAGAGCTGATTGAAGGAATCTACTAATTTGGGCAGAAGTTGAGTTGTTTGAGGGAAATACTGGCTTTTGCTACTTGCTTTACAATATGTGACGATGTAAATCGTCAAAAAAATATGACTACCGTACACGCAGGAAAAAGTAAGGTTGAACCTGCTCAGACTGAAAAGGCTGTGTTGCATTCTGGTGTTGAGCATGAAGTGAGTGAGTGGATTAGTTGTATTGGGCGGTGACAAAATGTGCTTTTGCTGCATGTTTGAAATGTTTTGTCATGGTAAGAGCCTTTTGCAAACAAAATGTGTTATTTTGGGAAGAGAGCCTCTCATTAGGCCGATGGATTTACTGTTTTGAAACCAGGGTTTGTGAGTTGACAAACATAAAATTAACATACATACATAGTATGTAAAGCAAAAATAAAACAGTACAACAAAATCAAACTACGTACAGCTACAAAATATCATCCACATCGCATACGATGTCTTCCTGTGCCTCTTTCTCTCACTGCCTCCACGCAAAGTACTCAACATGGCTGACCTGGGCCCACTTTGCAGTGCTTTGGCCTTGAATGATTGGTGTTCAGTTTTCTAAGTAAGTGCTTTCACGTGTGTGTGTGTGTGTGTGTGTGTGTGTGAGTTGCATTTTGACAAAGGATTTTTAAGTTTTGATGACTGAGTTTCAGTTTGCCATAAATGTGTATGGTTTATTTCCAGGTGTTGTGTCTTATTTGTGTTGTGTTTAGAGGTTTGGCACAGTGAGCAAAGCAGTTGTAAAATGAGTTCAAGCAATCAAAAAAAAACTGTAAATGTTATTCAATATTTAAAAAATTTAAAGGTCCACTTTTCCTCAACTACAGTGGAAACAGCTTGCTATTGTAGCTTACAATGAAAAACATGTTTTCTTTGCTGTTTTTTTTTTTATCAGCTTGAGAGGAGGATGTTTTCTTCTGTTTTGTTCTGTTTGTAGTGTGTGTATGTGAGTGTGTGTGTGTGTGTGTGTGCGATACACTAATGTAGTGTTTATTGTTTATTGTTAAAAGGATCCCCATTAGCTGTCACAAAAGTAGATGAGCTAGTCTTCCTGGGGTCCACAAGGGAAAGAAAAGAAAAGAAAAAAAAAATCATTGTAGACAACATTATAACATTATTAACATCATCAAAAATTATTCAGAGTAAATTATTACAGCATTTCATTCATTATTACATTCATACAGTATATATGTTCATTCCCCACTCACAGGTTTAAATAATACACTCAAGTGGTACTTGAAAGATATTTTTCTTTTCTTTTGTATATTCAGTGGACAATTATTCCAATGGTTGATGGCACAATAAATAACAGTTCTCTTTGAAAAATTTAATTTTGGGCGTGGTAACATTATCTGGCCATCATCAGCTGATCTAGTCAAGTGAGAATGAACCTGGTTGCACCTAACAATCTATTTATATAAGAAAAATGGCTGAAAAGAAAACACAGTATTTCTAAAGAATTTAGTTACATTAAAAACCAGCCTTTTCTCTGCCGTTAACCATGAGAGTTGACGGTCCATGCTGACAACGATTGTTCTCATGGGACAATGCAATACTAACCTGGCAGCTCTGTTTTGGGCAATTTGTAATTTCTTTATTTGACTTTTAGATGCAGATGACCATACAGGTGCACAATAATCCAGGTGACATAAAATTAAAGATTTAACCACATGTCCCACAATGTGTATAGGGACATAAGACAGACATTTCCTCACTATGGAGACACCACAATCCATTTTCTTCACTATGGTATTAATGTGTTCTGCCCATGAAAGCAGACTGTCTATTATTGTACCCAGTAATTTTACTTTATCTACCTGTAGTGGTAGTAATAATGCTTATGTGACTGTCATCTTTCCCTTGTAACACTTTGAGAAGTAAAACTGACACTTGCAGCTCACACTTGCTGTCTCAAAACAGAGAAGCAGATGATGACGTTTACAGTTGTTGCAGCTTGTTGTGGAGTAACTGTGGCTTTCATCTTGCTGGGATTGACACTTTTCTACGCCCAAGGAAGGACCGGTAAGAATTTTAACTGGTTGAATTGGATGTGCAATAATGCCCCAGACTGCTTTTTTCTTTTTAACATCGGTATACACATACATTACTACCAATTCCTGGCTATGTGATTTAACTCACTCTCACATTTTAGTTGAAATTAAATTGAGGGAACTGTGACAAGGGAAAATTAACTAAAAGTTACAATGATGATGATGATAATGATGATGATGACGATGATCATGCATTTTCCAGGAACATGTGCTTCCAAGAGGTAAGAAAGATTTTCTAACCTTTAATTTTCCTGGAAAAGCTAACAGACCGTCCAGCTTCTCTTGTATCATCACCCAGTTTTTCATTAATTCACATTCCTTTTGTTGTATGGCCACATTCTCACAAAACATCTTTTGTGTCCTTTATTTCCTTGTAGACCAGAAGGCAAAGCCATTGGTGATTTAAAATGTATGTTGCTAACATCCAAACACAACAGTGGCACACCATGAACGATCACACAGCATTATTTAGACATTTATATTAATTTCATTTATGTTTTCTTCTTTATTAAGTTGAGTTTTTGATTCTGTTATAGATTACTGTATGTGCATGGATGGCCTCAAAAGTGGAGTGGTAATTCAACTTTCACATTTGCTAAAGTCAGATGTCACATTCACAGATTCTTCAGTGATGAAGCATCAGAGTGAATAAACGTTTGTTGAAATATTTCTGAATATATTAGGTTTTCTACCTGTTATCTCAGTTTTTCCTCAATGATAACGCATGGGTTGTTATTCTCTTGGATAATGTTGCTCTCACTCTCTTTTCCCCTCCTTCTCTGATGTCACAAGTTGCCTGCTGGTCACTCTGGAGTCCACAGTGTGGTCACTTATGTACTTGGAAATGTCCCTCCCTCTGGTGAGTTGCTTTGCTCCACCCAGTTTCTCAGTTGTAGCATTAGGCTCCTGCACAGGACTGATGAGGAGGAGGACTCACAGATTGCTTATAACATTATGTTAAATCCTTTTTTTTCCAGACTGCTCACCTGACTTCCTCATCACCTTTCATACAAAACACTAAATATCTCAGATGGAAAACATCTCACTGTGGGTTTTTCTGACTGGAAGGTTCTGCAAAATGAAGATTGAAGGACATCATGAGGCACGGCATTCAGAGTCTATTTGCCCTGATAAAGTTTTAAAGAAGTTTCTGTTTCTTTCTTTTTGGTGTGACCCACACCATATATAAAGCACCATCCCCGAGGAGCCAGCTGCATCAGCCCAAAGGATGTAGTTCACAGCACCCAAACCTTGTGTTACTTGTAATGCATCATTTTCACTTTACTTAACTAACTTTGTGGCTAGTTTAATTTTTTATGGCTTTATTGGACATTATATTTTTCTATCTGAACTTCCTAGGCATCATTTCTTGTCTTGAAGTGATATTAAAAAGTCTTTATCACTATTGGTGTTCACTGGAGCAATTTGCTATGTATATATATTAGCCAATGATGTTACAAGGTCTCCCATTAATGTCCCATTAATATTAAATGTATTTTTGTGTTTTTATTTTTATTTCAAGTAAATCTCTTGTGATTAGTTAAGGTTTAATTTTAAGTTTTTATGTAGTGACGTTTGCTGCAACATGCACCCACACACGCATGCATGCATGCACACCCACCCACACACACGCACACACACACACACACACACACACACACACCGCATAAAGTGTAAATTACACCAACGCGTAAATGATGGAAAATATCTCTTTCTTTATTTATCAGCTTTGTCAGACTTGTGGTTATGAGTATGTGGGCCAGTTATGGCTGTTTATGTCCATATGATATTCTTTAAACATATTTTTTAGTCTTCAACATGCATCTTATTTGAAATGTCTTCAACTGTAAAACAAACAACCATCAAACAAATAAAAGATAAAGAAGTGAGTGGCAGAGTAAAGCAAGTTCAACATTGTCTTTGTCTCACTGGTGTTTTATATGATCCATATTATTGTTGATAGAAAGAACTAGGTTATCAAGATAAAGCAGCTAAAATTTTAGAGGAAAGAAAATCACAGCACTACAGTAGATCACTTGTTTTCAGCATTTTCAGCTGCCAACAATTCAGACCACTTTTCATTCTTTTCAAATGTAACAAAAGTGCAATGTACATTCTGCAGTTTATTTGTATGTTACATCTCCCTCATGACAAACAAAGATATGATGTTTATTTGACTACTGCCCTTCTTAAAAAGGATTAATTTTATTGTTTGAAAAAAACCTGTGGTCCTATCCATTTGTTTTTACTGGCAACATATTTTGTTTCCCATATTGTATTTCTACATACATTCAGGAAAAAATGGCAAATCATCAGTGACATGATCTGTTAAGTTCTATGCTCAAGTCAGCAACATTTTTTTTAATTATTGATGTGAATCCCTCACTGCACAGGACAAGGATTTCTTCTTGGTGCAGTGCTATGAGCAAAGTTTTCATACAAGCCGTATTCCCTGTGTGTTCACAAGCATGTTGGCTGTTGATGTGCTGCAGCTGATTTAGTCCATACTGACGTCCAGTTTTGGATCTAGGGGCGAGTGCTGTGGTCACCTGCTGAGGAAAGCCACCAACAGGGGGAGCAGTGCTGCTGTGAGTGGACTGGAGAGGCCTGCTGCTGAGCCACACTCCATGGCATTTTCCTGCAGAAGACACATTCATTTCTGATTCACACGGAGCTGCACACTGGTGTGATGTTACACCTTAGGAGGATGGACAAGCTGCTTTTGTATCTGGCTGACAACTGGAAAAAACTGAACTTTATTACCACACTTCAAAGCTGAAATTCAGGGATTTTCCTTTATGAATTCAAGGCATTACCTTCTATTATCAAAGCATATGCAAATTCTTTTATGCACACATACAGAAACCAACACATTCAGACATGCAGACACACATTTTAACACACCTCAGGGTGGAAAGGATGACAGGACTCTGGCTTCTTCCTGTCCTTCTGAAACTTCAGTCTGTCACATTTCAGTGACTCATTGTGTTCAAAGGGGTTAAGGGTGAAACACAGTGAACAGAATATGCTGCTAAATCCAAAAACAGTTTAAAACTTCTCATAATGATTGACTCCTCCTTCAAATTTCAATCTTTACTAACCAACCTAGCCAAGAAAGATCCTACATTAATGAATCATTAGGTAATGCTTAGTTCATGAATAACTGTGACTCAAACATACTGACTGCTCTCTCCTTGAGTCATTCTCGTTTAACTCTGAACCAGCTGCTGAGTGGCACAAAACTAGTAACAACTCATTCATTACTAATTACTTTAAAATAAGTTACTCTTTTTGTGCGCCTCCAATTGATGTCTTACATAATACTCAGTAGCTACTAAGTAGTCCCTCATTATTTCATTTTTTTCTCATGATTGCTTACCTGTTTGTGCTCCCACAAGTGATGAAGTAATGAGGGACTATGTAATATACAAATTAAACCTATGTCATATTTCCCAAGTTCCATCTAGAAAGGATATACATGATCTCGATGGGATCCATGGTTACTGGAGGAGTGGAGCTGCAGTCACATTTGTTATCCACAACAACCATGAAGAGGTTGCTGCTGGGAATCTGCTGTATGACAAAAGATCTGAAGTCCAGGGAGTGAATGAAAGTGTGTGTGTGTGTGTGTGTGTGTGAGAGAGAGAGAGAGAGAGAGAGAGAGAGAGAGAGAGAGAGAGAGAGAGAGACATTGTAACGATGTCTAAAACAGGACAATGAGTACAACAGCAGATCTATTGAAGAATTTGAGAGGATATTGTTGCAAAATAGATCTTTCTTTGATTGATTGATTGATTGACAAGTTAATTGAGGCTGGTGCACACTCTTTCCCTGAGGCAATACCTGATGCAGCCCTCACAGTCAATGTTGCCTGTTGTTTCTTTGATGGTGCGTTCAGAGACAAAGGCAGGATACTCTGTGTCACATGGGACCATCATGGTTTTACCCCGTGATCTTTGGGCTGAATGCACGACAGAGAGAATGAGACCAACAAAACCACCAAGTCTTAAAAGAAAGAGCCACAGATAAATGGAAAGTAATTTCCACTACATTCTCTCATACAGTCTCTCTCACACGTTTACAGACACATACTATCATGATGAATATTCACCTTTAACAGACAGATCAACATTCCACCAGCTGTAGAGATTAAACTCCAGCAGAAAACTGAGAAGAAGAACACAAACATAACATTAAATTGACTGACATTAATATTAAACCAATACTAAATGAAAAGGTTGTTTTGTTTTGTTTTGTTTTTTGGGGGGGTTAAACTTACATTACAAGTTCAGTCAAGATCCACTTGACAACAGAGAAGGGCTGAAAGAGAACACAGAGAATGTGTGTGGAAAAGATATTCACTTTTTTTTTTTTTTTTTAACCTGTCACAGCTCAGTTTGTGGCTGCTCTACATCTAGCCTTCCACTAGCATGCAAAAAGGTTGTCAACCGCAGACTCAGACATGCATCAAGGTCAATGTGGTTGATTAAAACTCAGCCTGTGCAAATTTAGATGTATGTTCTCTAACATACTTACATCTGATAAAGTGCGTGCACTGTCACTGCTCCCAGCATACTCTTTACAGAGGGCCTGGTAATCATACAGTGTGATCCTGCAGACACAAAAATACACATTCTCATACATTCAAGATTTGCATTCAGCAGTTGAGGTGACATATATAATCACATGCAAGGCCATGTTTACTTTGCATATCATGAAGTCTGAAGTATTAGGTGAAAACAAGACTGAGAAAGTGGATGTGGGCATTGTTGAGAGAATTTTTTTTTTTTTTTTTAAACATATTATGGGTTTGACCTTTTAAAGGATCCCATTTGGAGAAGTTTGTTCATAACAGCACCCTCCACCTCTCCAAAGAAGAGCCCTGTCTGAGAGAGAAGTTATGTCAAAGCACACAGACACACACAGCACGGTTTCAAAGCAGCAACGTGAGAAAATGCATCAAGTTAAAAAGCTGCAAAACTGTTTGATGTGGGGACAGTTCTGAAAGTTGACCCAGATTGTACCACCAAAGAGGAATAGTGATAGACACTTAACATGATCATTGCAAAATACCACAAATCTTTGGCATCTTAGTGGCACAGTCTCAACAATATTCATGCTGCTATTTGGAAACTGCTTTCCTACAATGCCACCACACAAAGATGCACAAGCTGGTGTAAAGAGCAATAAACCTTTGCAATGGAAAAAAGTATCATGGTCTGATGTGTCTGTCATTGCGTCCTTATCATGGTGTAGGGGTTTATGTGCCCCTGTGATCCAATAGTCCACATCGAGACATAGTATAGATATGAAGAGTTCATTTGCAAAAACAGATAAAAGCCATCTTTAAAATCAATACACCTTTTTCACTGATACTGCTTGGAGGACACACACCTTTATATACACACACAAACAAAGCATGATTTAGGATAATAAACATTATGCCAGGCTAAATAAACATATAAAAAATAGAAATAAATATAAAGTAAACTGTAATAAAATTCAAAAAAGTTTGAAAAGATTTAATAAATTCAAATGGAGATATCTGTTTTTGCAAATGAACTCTTCATATATAGTTGCGCTCAACTCCACACACAGTCTCGGCTCCAGAACTGTCCACTGTGAGAAACAGCAGAAGGGCATAGCTTTATTTTTTAGCCCCTTGCTGAGTGCTAATGGACCTTGTTTGTCCTAGTGAACGAGAGAGTTTCCTAACTGTGACTTTGCCTTGGGCAAGGGAACATTCTGACTCTCTTTGGTGCATACACACTGATTGGCAGGTCACAGCACCTGGCCTTCTTGGACACTTTGGGTGGGGTCCTGGATAAGGTATCACCTGGGGCTCTAGTTCAACTGGGGACTGAAGCCCTCATGTGGTGGTGGTGGAGACTGTCGATTAGACCTAGTAATCCTAAACATGTATTGAGGGTGAAATGGGAAAGGTGAAGGACCCTTTCCAGATGGTGTTCAACTCACGCCTCTGGAGCCGGTTTGCCTGCTAGCGACATGGAGTGTGAATGGACCCTATTCAAAGTCTCCAATGTTGAAGCAGTGGCTCGGGTTATTGGTGCCTGCCCAACCAAAGAAGTCAGTGGTGAACAATATCGGTGAAGGAGGGCCTCCAGACTCAGCAAACAGGTACCTGAAGGCCAGAGGGGCTACAGATTTATCTGTTGTGGAAATGAAAACCTGGATGTAGGAGGAATTTGGGGAGGCCATGGAGAAAGACTTTCAGTTTGCCTCAAAGAGGATTTGGCAAGTTGTCAGGTGCCTCGGGGGTAGCAGGACCATGTCCAAGCTGTTCTGAGCATGGGAGGGGAGGTGATGACCTCAACTGCACCCTAAAAGAACATGCCATATTTTTGGGAGGTCAACTTTTTGTCTATCATGTCCACAAGAAATGTTTTACAGAAGGGTCTTAAATAAGAGTTGGAACCAATTTTTTAACCATTTTTTTTGATAAGCTGTATAACTATTGTCTACTAGCTATTTTTTTTTTTTTTTTTTTTTTACCTTAGTGCATTATACATATATATCTTTTGTTGTTTGTTTTCTGTGTCTACAACATCTATTGCACGTCTGTCCGTCCTGGGGAGGGATCCCTCCTCTGTTGCTCCCTTGAGACTTCTTCCTATTTTTCTCCCTGGTAAAGGGGTTTTTTAGGGAGTTGTTCCTCATCCGATGCGAGCATCTAAGGACAGAGGATGTTGTATTTCCTGTAAAGCCCTTTGAGACAAATTTGTAATTTGTGATTCTGGGCTAAATAAATAAATAAAATTGAATTGAATTGAATTGTCTAAAAATTCTTTGGTGAAGCCCTGGAATAGAACCATTTTTTATCAAGTAATCCTTCTCTCATTGAAATCTTGCCAGTATTTTGTGGACCAACTTCATACACACTATGACTGATATGTTGAACTAGAAGCCAGTAGCAGTATTGATTGGCTGATACAATGCTAGGAATAGATAGATAGATAGATAGATAGATAGATAGATAGATAGATAGATAGATAGATAGGTATACTTTATTGATCCCAGACTGGGAAATTCACTTTTTTTTTTTTTTTTTTTAGATAGATAGGAAGAACCAACTTTGAGTATTGATTCATTTTTCTATCAGATTTTTGGTAGAGCAAAGGGTTCTTGTGTTTCTCTATGTTATGTAACTCTTTAAGGACACCTAATTTGGATTTTATTCATAACAATGACACCTTCCACTGATGACATTTTTTTTTATGTTTAATGCTAATTGAGACAACGTGGAGGAGTTTCAAATGATCAAAAACAGTTTGAAACCTACATTGAGATGATCATGGCCTCAAGTTATGATTCAATAAAATATTCTGAATATTACATTATGCAAAGATTGCTCCATGATTGCTCCCCTACATTTTTCACTAACACACAGACAAAAATACTCTAATGAGAGCTAACAGCTCTCATCCTGTACGTCCGAAGCATAGCCTTCCCCAAAGTGCTGGAAATATGCTCCTCAGATGATGAATTTTCATGTAAAGTTGAATTCAAACAGAGATTAATTACAAAGGGTTACCCTGCAGAGTGGCATGACAGTACTGACTCCAAGGCTGTGCTGAAGAACAGCCTAGAAATCTGAACAACCAAAAATCCTCTGTCCTTTTTGGATGTTAAAAAAAACTCTCAAAAATAAATTCATGACCTTAAATTTGAAAAAAAGTATTGCTCTATAAATTCTCCATGGCATTCTCATGGTCACAGCAACTGCATTGTTATCTTTCGATAGACTTATTCAGGGCTGACATTCAAAGTAAGGAGATGGATCTCATATGTGTCACAAGTGCTGTGGCGGTACACATTAATGTACTTGTGGATTTCACAAAACAAAGAGACCAAGAATAAGAAAATATCATGCTGTCAGAATAAATATTCAAGAAATGTAAACTCTGTGATTGGTCTTCATCCTCCAAGATGTAAATGGCCCTTGTCACACAACTAAACAACAACACTTCCCCAGTCACCAGATCTCAACCTTTATGGGAAGTTCTGAGGCAAAGTAAATTTTCACTACCTCCGTTCCTCATTATACCTCCTTCAAGAACCGGAGGCTTTCCTTCTCCAAGTATGATTTCATTTCAAACTAGACACAATTTGGGACTTCTATGATTGCAGAAAAATTGAAGCTGCTGTGAAGGTAAGGAGCAGCCCTACTCTATTTGGCATTTAATACTGTTTTGTTTACCCCCTGTACACAGATGTACACATGTATACACACACAGTACCTGAGAATGGACCTCTGTGACGAGAATGAAGCCATTGTTGTCGATGAGGTAACAGTTAATGTCCTGTCAGAGAGGTAAGCAAATGCATTAGACTGACACAATAATTAAAAAAAAAAAAAAAATCTAAAAAATCTGAAAAAATCAATCTTACCTCATTATCACAGCTAATGCTACACTTCCCATCCAGAGATGAACACTGAGCAGATAACAAGGATGTTAATTAGAGGTAAATCAGGAGGTTTGGTATTTATAAAACATCACCATGCCGTGGTAGCTGGGGTGTAGTTACCTGTCTGCAGGCAGTCCAGAACTTCCTCTGAAAGAACTCCAGCTTCATCTGGATTCCTACAGCTGAGTTACACAAGACCCACAAGACATATACTACCATGATGTAAACTGAGTTGTGAATTGTTATAATATAAATGATCTGCCCCTTACCAGCAACAATTGGTGACTTTCTGTCATCAAGGAGCTGAATTGCAGTGCTGGCCAAAACCACGCTCTTGTTTTCGAATGCTAGAGGAGAACGGGAGAGAATAAACTGTGATCAGTTTGTGAAGATTTATACACTTCATGGGGAAAGTGATGTTTTCTGTGCACTAGATGGCGTCATTTACCAAGCACAAGTATGTCTCCACAGTATTACCCTACAATTTGACAGCAATGGAATCCAGTAGACCTTTTGATAAAACTGTACTACTCTGGAATAATGCAGTGATATGACAGTCCAAGTTATGACAGCAAGGGCTGAGCAGATGCTGTTGTAACAGTTTGAGCGACAGAATTAAAATCCTTTGGGGGTGGAAGCTGAGATCATGATCTCCTCATTCTCCTGCTAGCTCGTAGAGTGTGGGGCACACTGGTTGTATGAAAAATGTATTTGGTGACATGCACACAAAGTTTGTACCCTCTTGGACTGGTGTTACATTAAACACGGGTCTTGCGCCGCATACCTGAGCTGAACGGGATCGAGTAAACAAACGTCCCGGGAACCTGCTCTGCTGCTCTCTTGTACCAAAGAGGGAAGTGATCAGCATTGAACACACCCTCCTTGTCCTCCGCTGTCAGGAAATCTCTGAGGATACACACAATGAATATTTGAGGTGAGGAGCAAATGATTAAAGTCATCAACTACTGGACCCTCTGTAAGTGATGATTACAGAAATGTTCAGCTTCACACTCACTGATTGGAAAGCTGCTCAGGGGCAACAAACAGGTTGGTTCTCGATAGGCCAGTGCGTGTACCCAAGTAGGCGATCTCCACTCCTTTGTCTGAATTCCTGTGTGTGTAATGCAGATCAGTGACTGTATCTAGCAAGTAAAACTCCGTGTAAACTCTTTGACAGCTTTCACTGCAGGATAATTGACTGTAGACGTGTTTAACAATTGCACAATATTCTGTAACTGGGATGTCTTTTCTCCCAGAAATCAAAAGAAAATGTTCCTCAAATTTGTGGTTGATTGAATTGGCTTGTGTTCATTTCCCTCAGGAGGGAGGTTATATTGTATATACTGTATTAGAACAAACAGCCAGAATTTCTATACCTTGAGCACATTTAAATACACATATAAACTGATAATGGAAAGGCATAAGACGCACAACAATCACAGGCAGGCCTTTCGACATCACAACACACAATGAAATTCAAAGTGCTGATGGCAAAGCAATATAGTTTAAATGTTTGCTGTTAGAATTGTGCTCACTCGGACTTGTTGAGGGCCAGCCCAGTCCAATAGGCCTCCAGTGGAGCTGTGACCACAGCATCAAATAATACCTCCTGGATCAGCTCTCTGTCACCTGCAGAATGTAAGACAAGTTTTAATCAAGGACTTGGCAGAAAATTGCTTTGTTACAGGTTGTTAATTCATCCATTGTTTACCCAAAACGTCCATCTCATTTGCAGTAATCACATTTTCATGATTGCTGTTTTCATGCTTCATATAATAATTAGGATTTCATTGAGTTTGCCCCATGTATGGATTCTGTGTAGCCTAACTGGTTTAGATATGATTCAGATTTGCTCACATTTGAGGTGTGGTCTGCGGCCAGTAAGGAAGAGCTTGATGGCTTGAATCTGGGTTAGATGACGGTGCTCGTGGTGCTCGTCTGTGTTGCAGTATGTCCTGTTGTCCAAACATATCCATGTGGTTACATCATAGGCCTCAACATCCCTGATGAACACAGAGCCATAACCTACATAACGCTTGAATGCCCCCTTCCATAACCCCGGCATTACCATTCATCTGCCAACGCAACATCTGGCTGTTCCAGATCATGGAGCCCTGAAAAACACACAGGAATCAGTGCCGGTTCAGCAATGCCAGTCTGGGCAGACTGACGCTATAAGCCTTTTCCAACAAGCAGGTAGACATGCATCATGCTATATTAAGGCATTTGTTAATGGAGTAAATGACAGAGTTGATGTTGCACACCTGCTTCAACTGATACGTTTCCTCTGAAAAAGTACTTGCCATGGCCTCTGGAAAGAGCAACTCCAACACTGAAGACACAAACACAGAGCAGGGAGTCAACCCAAAGCAGTCAACATGAACTTTTTGGGGTTTATTGCAACTACTGAGACACCATCTGGTAATGAAAAACAACTTTTCTTGCACCTGAAAGGAGTTCCTTTGATATCAGTGTAGTAATAGTCATTGTGCATTTTTAGGACACGCTTCTGCAAGAACGAGAGAAAAATGCAGATGAGATTTACTTGCTCAGTTAAGAGGGAACAACTCTCATCTGATAGGGAGATACCAAACATCTTTATCTGCAACCTCACCCCTTTATCCACTGTCTTCTTCACCTCCATAGAGAAAGTCCCTGTCCTCCTGTTCACCATAGCGTTGCGCAGCTGAAAGATAAGGTAAACAGAGAGACACACTGAAAAGAAAAGCCATGGCTGGGTCACTGATTAAACAGTATGTCAGTGTTAAAAATTACATTCTGACACTGCAAACAGGCTACTCATATCTTGGTGCTTCTTAGCATTAATGAATCTATTAGTTATTAGATCTAATTGATCTAATAATGCCTTTACTATTATTGTAAACGCTACTTAAATACTATTCCAATTTCAAAACGTAACAGTTATAGTTACATTATGTTGAGGGTTCAGTAGGATTATATATTATGCAAATTATCTTTGCACACAAGAATGGCACCTTATTTATTTCTTCAACATAACATTGATATGTATTTGTTTTTACACGCACAATGTCATCTTTGTCCTCCCACTCCACCTCAGAGAGATCCACACTGCTGTAGTTGGGCTTCCTCCTCTTCTGACCATCCTGATACTGCACAAAGGAAAACAAATCATATAGTTTAATAATCCCTTTTAGTGAGGGAACTTTTATTGTTCTTGAAAATGGCAATGCCTTTCTAACTTGACCCAACTGTGAAGTCTGTATGTGACATGTCATTGTCAAATACATGAGATCAATATCAAAACTATTCAGAAGTGTTTGGTGTTATGGTGGCTCTTCTGTTAAATTATTATTTAACAAAGTCACTATACAATTCATACTATTAGGTAAATTACAAAGATCTGATTTGAGATTCCCACTTATACAACTCTAGATTAATGCATTATGCATCTCAAATGGTCTTATATAGAATTTACGACAAATTGACAAATTACTACAGCCACAGCACAGTTTTAGCCACAAAGAGACACTCACAAAAAGGTAACACAGAGTAGCACACACAGATAGACTTGCACAGAGAGGAACAGCACTAACACTGGCACACACAGATCCACTAGCACAGCCAAAGTTCCTCTGAAACTCAATGGTCCCAGGGTGAGTGGCTGTGGTCTCTGCCAGCGAGTGTTAAGTTACCTCTGGGAAATCTCAGGCCAGCCAGCCCTATGAGTGGCCTTTATCCCTGCATGCATACATCAAAGGAAAAGGTGGGGATTACAGACTATACCAGCCCATGTAGCCTCCTAACCTGCTCACATGCACACACACACTCACACTCACACACACACACACACACACACACACACACACACATACACACACACACACAGATACACGCACACTCGTACACAGTGCATTTGTCTCTATGTACCCTTGTCAAAGGAAGGCTTTCACTTCAGCATTTCGATAATGCATACAATTGCATGGACAACTTTCAGGCAATGACACGGGATTTAAAGGAAAGGGCAGGATAAAGTTATTTCAGCTCGGCAATGCTGTGAGGCTGTTTTGGTGCAAAAGTAATGTAAAGAAAGTGAGGTACCAGCGGCCTGAGGTCCGGGTGTGTCAGGATGTAGCCATTGTTCGTGATGGCAAATGCATACCCGTGGATCCCTAACTAGAAATGAGAAATGAGATACACAAGGAAAGAAAACATGTAATAGACATTCATACATTCTCAACTTTACAGCAAAAGTACAAAACAGCTGATCCAGTTTCTCAAATGAATGCACACATGCCAGTACCAAATGTTTGGGGATGATCTTCATGAGCTCCTGGAGAGGAATGTCTGTTCCGACAACCCCCAGCAGAATGCCCTGGTTCTTCTGCATGGGGAGATTAAAGCACTGTAAATATCACACACACATGTTCAGATGATATCTGCATGAATTCTTGCTTGCTTTTTCTCGCTTGTCATTTGCTCACTCACTGTTTCATTTTTTGTGCTGAAGACAGGCATGGCTACTGTGGTCATCAGACTCGGACCCGCTTTTTCGTTCAGCTAAGAAACAAAGAAAAACAACAACAACAGCAACAACAGAGAATTAGAAAGAAAGAATTTTAAACCAATTAGTGCTTTTATTTTGAATGAGTAACCTCACTGAGAAGAATCATCTTTTATGGGCAAGTTGTGGAATCTGATTTTTAAGAACAGAACAAAAACAAACACTATGCTGTACGTAACAATATTAATGAGTATAAATTTAAATTTCATTTGTACATCTCATTACTTTTTAACTGAATGGCACTAGTGGGTAAAGATAAGCCGTATATATGATATATATGATAAGAGTCATACATATGATAACAGAACTGAACATATCTTATTATTTTTGGAGCATTCAGCACTAATCTGGGGAGCCACCCTACTGAGGCACTATGAGTTTTGTTTATTAACTGACTACTGATCAAAATCCACAGCCAAAATAATTACAAGAAAAATAAAATCTACAGTATGAAATGTCAAAAACATCCGGGATTTTTGGCTAGGTTAATTAAAAAAAAAGCACAACACATTCATGTTTTTTTATCCAGTACAGTAGATATGTGATCAATTGGAGCTGGAAAAACAGCTTAATTGACACAAACTGAAATTGCAGTTTTAAGATGCAAGAGCTGGGCACGAGTAATTTTAGTTTCTGCTTTGAGACTTGTTGAGAAACTGGAAAATTGGGTAGACAGAGTAATGCCAAACAAATTGACACAGAGATTCAGCATTCATTTCTCGTAGAAAATATTCAAAAGCGGAATAAAAGTGAAGCCCTGCAGTAGTAGAATTATATATGATCGTGGTCATAACACTGCTGCTGTCAGAGCTTTGCACCAAAAGGCTCACGTCGGGCTCAGAGGAGGAGGGTTGTGCTCAGTAGGATGAGAGCTGACATAATTAAGCACATGAGCCACCAAAAAGTAGGTCTGTTATTCCCTCACCTCATGGACTGACACAGCTGAGAGTGTGTGTGTGTGTTCATACCCGTGTATGCGTGTTTATTGATGTTTATTTGTCCACACACATGTAAATGGCCTGAGTAAACTGGGGGAGTGTATGGATTTCTGTGCATGACAAAATGAAGAGGAGTGGATCCCTAAATTCACAACAACACTCGATGGAACCAGTGGAACCTCGACTGCTTCATGCAGCCGAGAGGAGAGTCACAACGAATGTCCTGCAACACACACTTGAGAGCTCTTAGAGAAATAACCTTGTGCTACCCCCTCCTTACCACCTCTCTTTTCCAGCATCCCTCCTCCCTCTTTTTCTCTCTCTCTCCCTCTCTCCCTCTCTCTCCCTCTCTCTCCCTCTCTCTCCCTCTTTCTCGGTCTCCCTTCCAATGTCAGTTTTATTATGGGCTTTAGGAGATAAAATGCAATGATCCACAGAATGATGAATGGTGTGTCTGAGGCTGAGTTACAAGAGCACACACTCCAGAGGACAATCTCCCAAGCCTTGCTTTTGTGTGTACGTGTGTGTCTCCGTGTGTGTGTTTGTGTGCGTGCGTGTGTGCATGTGCGTTTGCTTCAGAGCATGCTCATTGTCCTGCACCGTCTCCACTCTGGGAGGAAGTACAGTAAATGCTTCTCCAAAACCCCTCAGAGGGGAAAAGACACTCTTCACTATAGGCTCAATGGGAAATATTAGAATGTAATAGTATAATGTAAGGAAGATAAGCAGCTATTTAACGTCTCAAGTCCCTTTATACAGTATAGCTTCATAGATCTGGATCTGTCAGGTCCCAAAGGAAACCTTTTTCACCCATCATGAGTGTGCCCCCTTTATTGTAATGTTAAAAGAAAGAAATTAAACATAATTTTCCTCTATCTAGGGGTCTGTAGAGATGAAATAATACAGATATCTTTACCTTATGAGCCTGGGAAAGCTGAGGGGATAGAAAAGACAAAATAAGACTTGAACTGTCCAGTGCCACATACAGAACTGAAGACTGCACATTTTGCATTGCCACTGTGGACACAGATGTACCACACAGATTAATGAAGCTCATAATGAGGAATCACTCCAGTGGCATGACGGATAATGATGAAGACACACAATGTACACACAAAGCATTTATTGGACTGTGCATGCAGGCAAGCCTCTATTGTCACTCATACAAAAAGTTTACTGGGGTTGAGAGCTGACTAACTTGGGAGACTCACAGGCAAACATTGTATTATTAAACTGTGGAGCAGTTTGTGTGTGCATGGAGTTAAATACTTACTGCACTATCCACGTAAGCTTCAGTCCAGATTGTGTCATGCTCATGGTCAATAACCTTTGGGCGACTCATGACATGAAGATACCTCATCACATTCTCCTGGACATCAGCTAAAGTGGAGATCTGACTGAAATACCCTGAAACGAAACACATATATTTACTCAAAATGAGAAATCCTGCAGGGGGCCCAACATGCACAAAACTAGCATATTCATTTTGCAAGCGGGGCCAGAGAAGCAAAAAAAAAAAGACAGATGTCCGTGGCATTAGTCTGTACTGAAAGCAAAAGTGGAACATGGCTCTGCGTATCTAGCTGGGGTAAACTGGCACAGGAGCAGTTTGACTCTGTGTCAGCCCCTGCTGCTGCTGACAATGTTTCACATTAGACAAGAACGGTTATTTCACAGTGGGGGTCTGTGTGAGGAAGGAGGTATGGGGCTTGTCTCTCTCCAATCCCATTGTGATCTGTTTTCCTGGCTGTGACTTTCCCTTGCAGAGGGCACTCATCCGCAGCGTTGACATGCGGGAGCCATCAGCAGCAAGCAGCCAAGGGGGAGACACTCTGACAGGAAGAGGGATTAGAGCGGATTGACCTATGACCCCCAAGTGCCACTTCATTGCCTCTCGGCAGAAAGAGTCAGAGCAGCACGTATACATGGATGCTCACACACAGACACACATTATACCGCTATAAGGGTGTGCACAAATACACAAAATTTAAGCACACATGCATACAAACTACGCTGATATCCACACATCAACAACCTATCATATTAGAGCACAGAAACACCAAATCACTGATACGGCATTGTCTGGAGATATGCTTATCAAAAAGTCCCGAACCTTTATTAGCACAAGCCATCCATTTGAGGTTATCAGCAAACGCAGATTCTCGTCCAATCAGGTAAGGGAATATACGCACCTGTGCAGAGGACACATAAATGTGGACAATTTTATATGTGCAAGGACTTCGATAATAAATAAACATGAAAAGTCATATTCAAAATTAGTGCTTCATCTTCCTTCCCTGACTTTTACTGATTTTTGGAACAAGAAAACGGCTGCATGTTTTTCTCTTTTCTGCCTCTAACATCCCTTCTTCCTTTCTGTTTTATCATAAAGGACTTTATAACCCTAGTTTTAGAAAGGTGCAATATAAATAAATCTTTAGTTACCTGAGCACTTGTTTCTTCTCACTCTCTAGCTCTTTGCAGCTTTTCTTTGTTCTCAACATGGGGCGTGATGTTTGAGATACAGTGTTAGTGTTGTATGAAGTCACATTCAAATGGTCTTTTTTGCTTTTTCTGGGGACTGTCTGTCCTTTTAGAGAACTGTATGTGATTGTTTGCCAAACCTGCTTGGCTCATTGGGTCCAGATGCTATGCTAAACATAAAGCATATAAGAAACACTGAATGGCTGTCATATAGTGGTCCTGAGGGTGTGTGAGGGGGGATGGGGTACATTGCCAAATACTGCCCCATTGTGCCAACACACATATGCTTGGTAGGACTGAACAAAAGCCCCTGAGCTGTTGTTTTTACTGCACTGTGAATGGCTCAGCAGTCCATTTAATTTCAATTGCGTTTGTGTAAAGGTCTTACAAAGAGAGCCCTCAAATGCTTCAAATAAATTTAGACTTGGTTGCTGAGTCCAGGAGGAAATCTGAGGACAAAAGGGCTCCAGCAGAGGGTGGAGGACCAGAGTTCAGTCAGCCCAGTCTTGCTGAGGGGCTTAGAGGTCAGCGTAGGGCACTCATTTTGTGACTCACTATTGCCCGATTTTTCTCTTCTTTTTCTTTCATCTTGAATTAGCTGCTACTAAACAGGGCATGCTATGCTTGTTTAATTTGGTGTTGTGCTATAGAACAAAGTTTGGACCCACTGCACTGTTTATGATTACTTGTGTGAAGTTTTATTGCTGATATTTCATGACTCTGATTGCTTAGGGAGTGAGCTGCTTGTATATACATACATACGCCCTTGAAAGCAACTAATTCCGCATGTTTTTTTTTTCCTAAGCAGGAGGAAATAGTGCACTGGAGTGGATCGAGAAATTGAAAAATCTAATGTTGACATGGATTTTACATTACTGAGTTAGAAGCTGTAATGAAGTAAGAAACCAATTCCTCAAAACGTCAAGACAGGAGTTTCATCTGACATATAATATTAAAATGTACATCTATCCCCACTGGGGAAAAACTGCTGTATAAGCAGAAAATTCAGAAAAAGGACATGTATAACATTGCAAATTAGTACCAATGCGGCATGAAGGTGAGTGTGTGTGTTTTGTGTGTGTGTGTGTGTGAGAGAGAGAGAGAGAGAGAGAGAGAGAGAGAAACTCTGTCAGACTCACCTTTCTATCTGGCCAATTGTACTTCTCAAAAACGTCGTCATACATTTCTGTCGCCCCGTCAGTCACAAGCATAATGGCCTGGCTGCACACGCTGCCATGTCCAGTCTGGTTGAACTGCAGAGAGAGAGAGAAAGCACACAGATGGAGCTACTCACACAAAACAAATCATATCTCTGTCCTGTTTAAACCATTATTTTTTTTTTGCCCACTGTGAGAGCTGGGATCCAACAAAGCATGCTACATGTAACCCCGTCAGTGTTTCTGTGTCTGTATGCCAGCCGAGCCACTGCGGCCGGCTCTCTGTGTCTCTGCCCTGTCACCTCCTCCACCCATCAGAGCCACTAATGTGTGTTGCCACTGTGTCTGATGATGTCCGATATGGCAGCTGGCAGACCATCGGGGGGCTAAAACACAGATAATGCCTTTGTAAATAAACTTGAGGAGTGTGTTACACTTTAATCTGATGGCAGAAGATGCATGGCGGTAATTAACTGGCTTATTGACCTGTGACAGAGTGAATGTGGAGGAAGAGAGCAGCATGTAGTGCAGGCTCGAAGCTGCTGAGTGCTGCTGCTCTCCAGCCACACATCAAAAAGACGGCAGAACTGAGACACACAAACACATGCACACACACACACACAGAGACACATTAAGGATTATAATGTCACATTATTACAGTGAATGCACTGATAATTTGTTCCTCCCTCCACGCTGTGAATTATAATACTGGAGAACCTTCTTCTGAATTTTTTCACAAACAACCTGATGAAATTGCATTATAAGCAAAAAGAGTAATTAGAGTGAAATGGGAAGTAGAGCTCAGCAGGCATGGGAACAAAACAGTGAAATTTTCTCACATTCAAAACGGTTTCCAGGGGAGATACATCAGTGTCTCCCCCAGTCTCTTATTTAACAAGGGGATGGATTACAAATTTTGAGAGAGTAGAATATTTAATCAGAGTTATACACACGCTACTTTGAGAGTCTTGGCACATCTCTTACTGGTGAGAGGAGGGAGGCGGCACATAGTGTTGTTTACTGTTTAGATCACCGCACCGCCTTCATTCACCCAACCAAGACTGGGTGTAAAAATGCTGCAGCGCTCTTCAAGTGAAATGAGTTGCTTTTTCCCTTTGATCTGCTCTGTGATAGGCCGCAGTTTGAATTCATTCACTGGGCAGAGGTGTAACAGTGAATTTCAGGGATAGACTATTGGCCACCTGATTACCATATTCATTGCAGGGCTTTAATTAATCTGACAAATGCAGACGTAAAAGCCGCGCTTCCTCAGCCTCTGCGGTGCAGCCAAAGCTCGCCTGAAAACAGGGAGATAAAGGGAGTGCTGTGTGGCTCCTGGCCTTATCTGCTTTGTGTTCCAATCAGCCACGTTATTAATCATTGACATTAATTAGAGCCATTAATCACGCTTCAGAATAGATGTGTCTGTGTTCGGAGGGCAGAACGGGTATAGCACTAGAGCGTTTCGACAGGCGGCACACCCCCAGCTCTCAAATACATCTGACTGGTGTGTGCTACTTTTTATGATTAGGTGAGAACATGCAAACTATTGTACTTGAGCAATTTATATCAGTACAAACTTCTGTATATCAAGACAAATGGATCAGTTCTCTTGATATTCAGATCAAGCAAAGACCTTGAATTTAACTAAATGAAGTTCTAACAAAGTATATTAGTGATGTTTATGTGGGCAAGTGCACAAATTCACTCTTATGTTAATGAATGAATGTATTAATTAATGTACTTAGAGAACTGGCATGATCTGCCTTGCAATTATTGCATTGTTTAAATGGAATATAAATAAACAGATAAGACTTATTTTTATAATATCCTATCATCCAAAATAAATTAATACATTGCAATATAACAAGTACATCGTAATATAATATTTCTCTTTGGCAGTCGGCACAGGCACAAGCGACATCCTTACATCATTCAGAATTGTGAAAGCTTCGGTCAGAGCCTCACCCAGCAGCCCAATCCCTTTGGCAAACAGTTTATCCAGATGTTCCTGGAAATGCTAACAGATATCAAAGAAAGCAGGGGGAAAATGAGTTAAACACTGATCAAACAAATTCAACATGATTTGATCTACGTATATTCAGTCAGGACTCACGTCTTTATTGGCTCTGTCAGCCCGGACCAGAGTGCCATTCAGACAAGGCTCCACATAGTGGATCTCCTGATTATACTAAGGACATGGAAATACTATTTAGATTAAGGAAAATGAAAAATTTGCACCATCCTCCATGCAAGGCGCTGTGTTAGAATAGTCTCAGAAACCAGACAGAATCATCTCTGGTAGAATCATTATATTTTATACATTAATAGACAGCAGTGACTAAAATTACACACACACACAACACAGACAGCAGTGACTAAAATTACAGACACACACAACACAGAGGCGGTGAGACCTACTGCGATGATGTTGAAGAAATCGTCGTCTCCGAGTGTGTCTAATATGGAGGACACAGTCTGTCTGGCAATGGTCAGCCTCAGTCCTTTCATGCTCCCACTAACATCCACTAAGATCACCACATCCTTAGGAGACGTGGCTGCCTTGATGTACCTGTAACACAAAGTGGCATCACACACTTTGTATCCCAGAGCTTTACAGTAATGCGGGGAAGGACAGGCTGATAGAAATAATTTATTTACAAATAACATGAAGTGCGACAAGAACAGCAACTTTTCCCAAACATGTAAAGGCGTACCACTTTCTGTTTCTGCAGTCAAACCCAATGACCCCGTGCTCATCTGGATGCCACTTTACCCCTGAGGATAAAACCAGGTAGAGCAACACAAAGTCAAACACACAGCCTCAAAGATAAATACCAAAACCAAAACAAAAAGCAACTATGTCCACACTGGACATACACTGTTAGACAAGGACACTGATCTAATATATCTGAAACTATATAATCCTAAAACTCTATAGTGCTATGAGCAGAGAACATGACTGGAAGGTGAAGATTAGACATTTCGGAACTCCAGAGGCAAAATCTACATTCTCCGCCGCGTAGGCGTCAGCAGTCTGCTGCAGAGGCTCTTTTGGGAGCGTCCAAAACTGTTTAAGTTCTGGAAGGACACCAAGAATGAGAACAAAGCTATTTTAAAACCTGATTTAGGCTTGCCTCTTGACCAGATATCTATAGTAGGTATATAATGCTTAGATGTTCTGTAGAAACTGTAAAGCCCTTTGAGACTTTGAGACTGACAGCCCCAAACAAGCTTGAACTGATATAAATTACTACTACTACTACTTCTGCTAATAATAATAATAATAATAATAATAATACACTTTATTTATATAGCACTTTTCGAGCATCGGTGCAAAGTGTTTTAAAAATGCAAAAAGTAATGATACAAATAGGTAAAAGATAAATAATATGACACTATAAAATACAGATCCTACTGTTTATTGCCATGAAAAATAATACTGTTTGTTTTGTTATGCCCTCAGTTTCCAACAGTAGAACAGTGTGCAGATGTAAAACAGGTGTATACTGTGGAAAACATGATAGCAAACCTATGACTGACAATGGCAATTCTTTTGCAGATATTTAGTGGAAAAAATATTAAATAAGAAGCATGTATAGCTTGACTAATTTCATATCTAATTCATATCACCTTTGAGCTCAATTTTACATGACATCTCCTCTAATTTCTCTTTGTCCTCCACGTTTAATTATTTATTCATCTCAAAAAATGATGAGACACTGATACCTATTGGTGAACGCAATCGTCTCCCTGCATCCATCCTTCCACATAAGTTCAAAGTTGAGCCCCTATCTGTATTACAATATCACCAGTTGTATCTCCTCTTTTTGCCTGTGCTCCTGCACTGCAGTGAGACTGTCTGATATCCTTCTAATGGTCCAGCAGCTCCGGCAGGGTCCACCAGCTCTCAGCCGTTTTTCAGTATGGCTGTGGACCCGCAGCAGCAAATTCTGATTAATTAGATACTCTATATATGCATCCTCTCTGATGGTCTGTAAAATTACAACATTAGCCAAATCACCCTTTTAGTGATCCTATTTCATTTGTTCTGATTTTTTTTCTGCATTGACGGGTCCCTTGAGACCACCCTTTCCCACATACATTGTCACACACACACACACACACAAATAGAGAGACAAAAAGGCAGACAGACAGAGAAGGAAAGGAGAGTGCGAGAACTCACCAGGGTACTGTCTGAAGAAACCCTTTGCGCTCCCAAAGTACTGCCAAATCAGTGAGGGGTCTCTTTCAAAATTGTCTACAAATACTTTATTTAGGGCCTCAGACCAGTACACCCCATTCACTATGTCAGGATCTGGGGGATGCAAAGAAAAGAAAGAAAAAAGAGAAGGAAGGCAGAGGGAAGGAGAGATAGACAAGTAAATTAAAGGGTAATAATGGTAATTACCCTAGTCACCATTACTGAGTGCACAGTTGACCTTTGTCCTTTATTGAAAACCCCAAAGGAGACACAATAGCCATGACAAAATCATCCCCTCCCCTCCTTCTGCTGGACGTGCCAGCAGCTTTTCCTTTGTGCTGAACAGAGAGCAGCAAAGAGCTATGGGGAGTCCATTAAAGCCAAACAAAGGCAGCCAAGGCAATACATGGAGAGAGGTGACACACTCGGCTATAAAACAAGAAGCAACCGAAGAGCAACCGCATGAGAAACGGCTCATCCACCCCCCCATCCCCTTTCCTGCCATCCAGCCTCCACTCATTCCAGCATCTTTTCGAGGTCTGCGGATGCTTTCTCTCTATCTCTGAACCATTATCGATCCCCCACCTCCACCTTAGCCAGCCTGTGACACTGATACAGCTCCAGCGGCCATTTCTCACTGTCTCCTGTTACTCTCCTTCCTCCATTTGGTAAATAATACTTTCACAATCACGCCTTTTTCTTGCATGCATGTCAGTCGGCCTCGTGATCACGGGCTGCATTCATACCTTTGTTGTACATGTTGGTGGGCACCTGCACCACGCTGAGGCTCAGGTTGACCGACAGGTTATTGAAATGGTCATTGGGCTCCAGGAGGAACTCCCCTCCCAGCTCCACGTTGTTGCCCTCCTCGTCCACCTCGTTGATCAGCACGGCGTTGAAATACTCATACTATACAGCACGAGCAAAGAGGGAATACAACAAATGTCAGCAAACAAACAAAGAGCCATTGATTTTTAATTTATTTTTGATTTAATTTGATTTACTCTTTTCATTTCTTTGTTGTTCATCTATGTCTTTATGTGGAAGTTTGAACCTAGACCTAAGCATATTCAATTCCAAGACAATCGGTAATTCAAATAAGGCGATGTCTAGGGGGCTGATACTGTACAAAACTGTACCGGTATAGTGTCTGTTCTATACGAGGGAACTGTATATAGAAGGATGCTCCATACTGCCCATATAGGCATAGAGGGCAATTTCTCTGCTGAAATATTATTCATTTTATAGATGCAGACTAGAGGTTGTTGTTGTGTGTCATTGTCCTTTTTTTGACCTCTATTTAATCATTGATTTTGGTTCGCTGTAAAGGACATTGCATTGTGTATTTGTATGAAAAGTGCTATATAAATTACATTTTGTTTGGTTTGGAATCTGTGAGGCTGCAGCCATGGCATGCATCTTTAATAGCTCAAAGGTGGAACAATAATAAAGACGGCATCCTTGATGGCACTGAATCGGCTGCAGTCAGTCCCTCAGGCAGGGGATGTGTTTCTATCACAGGTTTTGTACTAAACTCAAACCAATGTTTATCTGTCAAATGCACAGGAGCAATACAGCACAGTGTCAGCTGTTGGCTGTCAAGGAAATGCTTAGCTCATGAGCCCAACATTATTAACCGGATCCAAAAAATAAAAACAGCGAATGAAGTAGTAAAAAAGAAAGCAATAATGAACTATAAAAATAAGCAAATAAAAAATGGTGGAATTGCAAAAAACAAGGGTTAAACTAAAAATAGGTTAGCATTGGGTGAATAACAGATTTACTATACACATTATGTGTAATGATATAATACACAGATGTGATATAATTATTTCCTCTTGGTACAGTTATTTTCCAGCATGTCAAAATGTGCTTCAAACAACTGCTGTAAGCTACTGACGCTTGACACTGAGCTTCAAGATGTTGGATGTAGTGAAAAGACTTCCGTTATTGTGACAAAAGAGTCAGCGGCGCTCATGCTTTTCTAAAGTGACACTCAACCTTTTGGCTGGCCTGTCCTTCACTCACTGCTCCTGCAGCAGATACTTCCTCATCCTGTCTACGCAGCCTCACTGTGGCCTCTTGTCCTCGTTGTGAGGCTGCACTGGCGTAGAAGGAGGGAGGGAGGAGGGAGGGAGAGATGGGTGATGGACTCTATAGCATCATACTCGGGGGAGGCCGCATGGGCATCACCATCAAGCAGCCCCTGACAGCTCATACCACGCCTGAGCAGCTCTCTGACGAGCTGCGGCGGGGTGGAGGGGGAAGAGCTGCGCAGGGAGGGAGGCAGGAGAGAGAAACGTGCACCCTCAGCAGAACTGATAGTGCTGTAGAGAGGCACGTTAACCACCAGGGTTATTACTGTAGAGCAGGCCATGGGACACTGCAGCTCTCCGAGACGCCCCACTGACTCTTACACCACTGCAGTTAGCTTGGCCCTGCTGCAGCGATCTGCACCCCATTACAGATTGCTGGGCCTATTGCATTACCAGGCTTGAATAACAGGAGATGGTGGGTCTCACTAATCTTTATTCTATATCGGTTCAACAGGGCCTGACTCTTGCTGCAGTTGTTACAACTAAACAGCTTCATGGAGTGGCCAAGCTAATTTGCTCTGAGAGTGCCTCCTTGTTTCCCACTGTGGTTACTTTGTTCAAGGAGAACCATTTGTGCAAGATTCAATTTAATTGAAATTTACTAAGTAAAGATTGAGAGCAATAAGCACGTGAAAGACCTGAGTTTTAATGTATTTGAAGTCATGAGGTCATGCACAGTATTCTTCAAATTATTTTTGTAGTGATGATAAGGGTAGATTAAATCTGCAATACTGTTTTGAAAGTACATACCTCATCTATTGTTTTATCATTGTGTGACATGCAACAACCATACAGTAACAAAACAATAGATGAGATTTTAAATATACTTCAGGTCATCTTATTTTCCTGTGCAGCCAAAAAAAAAAAAAAAAAAAAAAAACACAGTAGGTTTACTCTGGTGTAAATGATATGACAAAGATGACACAAATTCCTATTAGACAGCAGCTAAAAATTCAAGGCTGTAAACTTTTATGAAAGACAATCAAAAGCAAAAAATGCAAATGTAAAAAAAAATAGGCTTTTGACTTTACAGTTGCATGGGAAATGCAAAATCTTGTATAAATAACTGAAGAGGAGACCAAAAGCCTGACATTTTGTCAGAGATCTCATGAACAAACATTTAATTCAAACTGTGTTTATTCTACTTGTGCGCCTCTTATTTACTTTTAGTGAGATTATTTTTTATGATTACATTTCTTAGTAGCCTACACTTTTTTCTTTTATTTTTTTTTTCTACACAACTAACAGCTGGGGGCTATTGCTGGGCCCAACTAAATGTTAGATGCTGAAAGAAAAAACTGTATCAACAAACAACACCACATGGCAGTGCAACATTAAATAAAGTTCTCAAGTAGGAGCTGAGTTGCTCCTCTTCCTCACAGCTTGTCTGCACACCCTTGAACTGCGGACTTCGCGGGTCAATGCAAAACACCTGACTGGCCTCACACGAGACAGCTGAGATAAGAGGAGCCAGCTTATCTCGCTATGGTCAGTGAAACGGTGCGTGAAAAATGTGTCGTGTCAGATGAGGCGGGTTTGATTAAACGATGCCACAAGGAGTAATATCATGACATCATATCATTATCACAGGTGGATATTGGATTTTCCCCAATTCTTTTTTTTTTTTATGGCCTTTAAAATGAAGTCTATGGAAGATTAAATTTCTGTGTAATATAACACAATAAAGCTAAGCTCAAGTATTTAGTTTGTATGTTTCAACGTGAGAGAACTTGGCAGTGAGCATTTTGTCATTTTTTACAAGTAATTCATAAGAGCTGTAGCTCAATGGCTGTAATGACACATCCAAAACATTAACTAATACTGAGAAACATCTGGCCATGTCAAAATGGAAAAAAATGACTATGCAACTGTCATAAAACCATGTATAGTGTTAATTTTTGTGATGACATAAAGACAAGTTTTAATATCTGATCAGTCTGAATCAGAGTTTATGATGACAGCTCTTCCAAAATCTACAAAATGACAGTTTCACTGTAAATCAAGGCTGATGTGTTTTGTATGTTGTATTCACACATGCCCCACAATAACCGACTGATATGCTTTGATTTGGGAGTTTTAATACGTTAGAATGTGATTTGCAGAATCCTAAAGCTTTATTGTGTTAGTAACAAAACAAGGTTTCAGTTAAATTCTATAATCAGATGAAATTATAGCCAGAATAGTCAGATTCCTTAAGGAAGGTTAATAATATTAATATTTTTAAGTTGGCATATTGTTTTATATATTTAGGGGAGCCATAATCAAAACAAAGTAAGTTTGACTGTGCATTCCTAAACATCAAAGGGGGAAAAAATCTTCCTTTGATTATTTTTTCTCATAGATATTTGATAGAAATTAGTATTCATGCACTATTTCAAATTAACTTTAAATGGAGACTAAAAGGGATAAAATGCGACAGACTTTTAAATAATTTGAAATAATGATTTCCAAAGGGCGACAAGGTAAAAATTTCACCTGTCTTGTACTGGGTGTCTGACCAGCAGAGAACCAGGCAGGCGACGAGGTGACTGAAATACATTCACATGATGTAAATGCTTCTATTAACTGTAAAGTGCTGCCATTATTTTGGTATTTTGTTGCTCGAGTGGGTTTCCAATCTAAAGCCATGAAAGTGAAACAATGCAGCGCGCACAAGAGTTTCATTTATCTTTGTCTACTGGAGAGAGAGAGAGAGAGTGAGAGAGAGAGAGAGAGAGAGAGAGAGAGAGAGAGAGAGAGAGAGAGAGAGAGAGAGAGAGAGAGAGCACAATCTCTATATGACAGAAATACTGCATTTCCTCCGCATAGGCAGAGGAAGCTCTCCGCGGCCAGGAAATCCGCAATAACAGCACAGTCGCTAATTAATGCCCTTTAGCGCACAAAACGGGAAACATTTTAAGTAGCTGATAATTACAGTGAAAGCATTTTATTTTTCTTTCCCCTTTTTGCAGTATTAGATTTTTTAAAAATGTGGTACCAAAGATTGAGTCCGGTGATATCAACTGAAAAATTATGAAGCTTTATTGTAGGCCACATGACTCTCACGTGCAATTTTTTAATAATGCAGCAAACCGCCTGTGCTCTTAATCTGACTGCATTCAGAAAATAGGTAGGCTATAACAAAAAACTTTGGGTTGCACCTGTTTCAGCTGGAGATCTTACATCTTCAGGCAAGTTAATGCTCTGGTTGATGTTATTTGATATTGAGTTATACAACCTGTTATTTAGTTACAGTCCTGCACGTGAAGAGGCGCAGTCACCGGGCTGCACGTGGCGCTCTTGAGTTATGATTACACTTAAAAACAATCAATGTGAGTTATGACACTCACGGCGCTGCAGCCTTCAGTGTACACGCGGCATGGCTTATCAAAGAAGTATTATGTATCAAGCCTCCGACAGGGCATTAGTGTGAAGGACGACGCCGACGCAATTAAAGACTTTGGGGCCTCGTGCCCTTCTCTCACCTTGCCACTCCGCGCCACCTCAACTAAAAAAGTCTCATCCAAGTGCTCTTCATTGTGTCCCGCATTTTTTGTTCAATATTTCTCTCCGTAATTTCTTTCTTTTTGCTTTTCTTTGCCGCTCTTTCCATCCAGACCAAACCTCACCTGCAGGTCGGGGTTTTCCTCATGTTGATGGTGCGCCTCTTCTGCCGCCTCCACTAGGCGCTGATGGGACGAGGACAGAGCAGTGGAGAGTTATTGTTATACAACATATTTGCATGATATTTAAGCAGAGATACAAATTCTAAATTGGCCATTTTGCCTGGGTCCACAGTCTACGTGTATGATATTTAAATGTGACCTCTATATTGGACAATAGGCCTCTAAACTTGGATTATTGTTATTATTATTATTAATTTTCTTTCTGGAATGATAATGTTCTTCAAAGCTTCAGTAAAGTTTACTCAGAACTTCAAGGTGCCAGAAGAGAGATTAGGCCTATAGAAACATGCGTTTTTGCTCTGCTTTCTCAGGTACTGTTTTCCTCTCTGCTATATTTTAAAATTTCAACGTTTGCCATTATTTTGAAGAGAAATGTGGAAGCAATTAATATTTTGATAAAATTGGCAAAAAGCTATTTTTTATATATAGCCTATAAGCCTAAGTTTTAATAGACCTAATCCTTAGTCGGCCAGTCTCATAGTTTTTTCTAAAGGCACAAATATGCATAAATGTGTTGTGGGAATTGTGCTATGATGGTGTGAGGTGTAGCTTTGAAATGATTGATTGTGCCAGGTTGGGCCAAGGCTTCACGCCGTGCAGCAAGGCAGCAATAACACCTCGATTCTGGAAATGTGCTTGCCTGTGTCTTTCCGGGGAAATGTGCCACCTAAACGATACGGTCACCCTTGGCTTCGGAGCCGGCCAGGTAATTAATATCTGTCACATGTGTCAAAATAACTGCAATGTAAACACTTCAGACTCGGCTGTCGTCACCAAATTCAGTTTAGCTGTCGAGTCGTCAGCAATGACCAAACGTAAAAATGAACTGAAACTAAATATTGTCTGAATTGGGCCCCGAACACCCCAGACAGTAGGGTATATATGTTCTTTTCTTTAAAAAAAAAAAAAAAATAATAAAATAAATAAATAAATAAAATGCACCGGTGAGCCACGCGTCTCTCCTCCCCCACTTCACTGAGGTCACTGATTTCATGTCATGCGTTTCAATTTGGAGTAAAATGATGACGTCGCCAGTTTAGGATTTTTCTCCTGTCGGGCCGGGCCTCTTGGCTTAGACCATCTTTATTTTTAACCTTACATTATCCAGTTTCTATTTGATGTTACAAGTATTTAAAAAACACATTACCATATGTTGGCGCATCTCGCTTTCATCTTTATTAAATTAAAATCTGTCTTGTAATTTATCGGCTGTCTCATGTTTTGTCGCACAGCAACACAAGGCTGCTCAGGCAGGCTGAGATAAGCGTTATCATTTCCCAGCACGCACTGGGAGGCACACAATTAAATTGGGTTACCTGCACCTCTGCGCTGAGGTCCTAGCCAGGCTGCCGTCCTGGGACAGCAGTGCGAGGCAGAGGGTGTGTGAGCGGCCCAGGCCTGTCCTATATAAGCTGTGAGTTGTACAGCAGGGGGCCGTTTTACATCGACTTTAAGAGTGATTTTAAACCGGTCTGTGTTAACATTTACATTTCTACTAGCAGTAACCAATTACAAGTAGCCCACTAATACAACTTGCTAATAGTCTACTCCTCCAAATAACTTGCCTATATAATTATCTTAACCTAACCAAGACGCCCTGCCCGGTGGGAATTAAGAGCCAAGTTGGGAGTTAATTCTCAGATTTGACTGACTGATTTTCAGATGTTGATACATTTATACCTACCCTCGTGGCCTCCGCTTTTCTCCGGAACATTTCCTCCATCTTCACAGCCAGGTTTTTGACCAGTTTCACGCCATCAATTTCCTCCACTCGGACTGATTTCTCAAATTCCTTATATTTCTGAAAATGAACAAAGTAAAAGTCTTGCTTTGAAACAGTCCACAACTGCAAATGTTGTCACTGGCTGCAGGAAACTTGGAGCTCAGAGGCTAGTAGCGATTACGGGACAAACCGCAGCTTTATAGGCCCTTTAGTCACAGGGCGCCTAAAATATTTATTTAACATTAGACAGATCAATGGGACAACAAAATATAATCTCTCTCTCTCTCTTTCTCTCTCTGTCTCTTGCTCTGTGTGTGTGTGTGTGTGTGTGTGTGTGTGCGCGCGCGTGTGTGTTGCCTTGTTTTAAAGTCCCTTCACACACCATAAGCGCACATCATGTTTCACTGTATTCACCTCCACTGAGGGAAAAAAACAGGTTTATAATCCTCACCAAGTGTATTAGCTGACAAGATGCAGCCAGTCAGTCTCGGACGGATGGCTGATAAACACACGCACACACACACACACACACACACACACACACACACACACACACACACACACATACACACACTGCAACAGTGAATGATTGATAGGCTTTATCGTGTCTTAGTTATTGCCTGACAAGATGCTTCCTTCTCTCTGATTGGCTGGAGATGCCGAGCTGGGTGGCCGAGGGGGCGGGCCTGAGTCGGAGGGCTGTGCACGGTAAGAGGGTAATTGAAATGGAGTCAAAGCACAGGAGAAAGATAATAACGTGTCAAGCTTGGGCGATTCTGGATAATGAACTACACCTCGCATAATGCTGATTCTGCTGGATGCACAGCACCTCCACTGATACAGAACAAATCAGAACGTGAGAGAGGAGAACGTTACGTAATCCCTTGCCCACCTGGCACGCACGCACACACACACACACACACACACACACACACACACACACACACACACACAAGCAAATGTGTAACAAATATAAACAAAACCCTGAGCAGCCCAGATTGTCCAGCCACATCACACAATTCCAGTGCTCATCTAAAAATACATATAAGCCAAGATAGTAGCAGCCATACAAACACACCACACATTGTGAGGAGCGGACCGACACACACACACACACACACACACACACACACACACACACACACACACACACACCAGTACATGAGGCGACAAATTACCTAGTGAAAGGAAGAGTGTGGGGTTGCAGTGGAGCAGAACAGTTCATTTCACGCCTGTCCTCCTCGCCTCAGCACCCCGACTCCCCCAGTCCACTCCTCCTCCTCCCTCACAGTCCTCCAGTCATCAAGTGGAGGTTAAGCCCCATCCATCAAAAGCACTGATCATGATTATTGATTAGAATAATGACCAATGCAGGAGCGAGGCCTGCCAAGCAGCCCGGAGAGCCACAGTCATCACAGCGTCTCGAACCCTTTATTCCCCTGCAGAAATCTTAGTGAAATCGGGTAATTCACCATAAAAAGCATCTAATGATCACCCTTAACGACCAGGCCCCTAACGACCCGTCAGTTCCCTCGCACCTCACTGGTTTGTGCTGACTGGCTCAGCCCTGTTCTCTCCAGACATGCCTCCATGAACAGGAACAGCAGCAAAGTGCTTACATACACACAAAAAAGGAAACACATCTGCTGGGCATATTGTAACAGTGAATGTTTTTGTACAAAGACAAAATGCATATCTGGTAACATTATAGAGAGAGCAGAACAGGCATGTATAGTGCTTCAGTCTCCCCTACACCTTTGAAGACTCATAAGGACTTGTGTGTTTTTCCCTCACTTATAAAGTTGGGAGTGTTATAGACAGAGAGATCACAGTGTCCCGGTGAAGAGCTGAGCCTTGAATTATGCAGAGTAATTTTTGCACCGTATATGAGTGAATTTTTCACTGTATACTCCTCAAGGCCCACTGAAAGGTTCAATTCTGGAAACAAATTTAAATAAACCTCTAAATAAGAAAATAAAATACTGTGTTTTTTCTCATTCGAAAACTGAATTATACAGTTCTACGGCAAATAGTTGTATTTGCCGTAGAAATGTTGTAATATTCAATACTTTAAAAAAAACTTGCAAACACTTAAATTTCACTCTTGAAGACAAAACCGTTTGAGGATCTATGTATATTATACATATGACAAAAATTAACGATGGGAAGCTAAAACACACCACAGACATAGATCTTCCACACACATGCAACTCAAATCCCAGTGCACATCTAACATTTTGGGAGGCACAAAAACTGCGCTTCATGTCAGTATGTCTCACAGTTTGAGCACACGCATGACACACACTGCAAAAAATACCTGCGTCTTAACACTTGATGAGATAATCCATCTTCTTTCTAATGCAAATCAAATTTTGTCCAGATTTTGTTTGGATTAAGTGCAGTTTTACTCATACTATCAGGCGGATCTGCCTTATTTTGCTTTGTTTCAAGATATCCACACCTGTTCCAAGAATAATAAATTCTGAAACAAGTGAGGCTGCATTGACAAGGGGGATTATCTAATCCCACTGTATGATTTTTTTTTTTTTTTTTTTTTTTTTTTTTTTACTTATTTAGAAGAAAAATAAGATTTCAACACTGAATATGAGACTAAATGGCATATTGTGATGGCGATCTCTCTTACAGTCCACTGCATTACAACTCAGCATAGCGGGATCAGAGCTCTAATGTTTACAAGCAGCCTCACACTGACACCTTCACTTGCTTGTTTAACAGACATTGGTCAGTTCCTATTTAAGCTAAACAGACAGCTCTTCATTCATGAGACTCAACTTCAGTGACCCCTTTTAACCCTTTGAACTGATTTTCCATTAAATATCTCCTTAAGTAGCTTCATTTTTTCTGTCTTTTATGACAATGTCAGAAACATATTCTGTACCTGCTGGTTTCAGCGCTCCATTGAAGCTACATCACACTGATACTGAGTGAAATACTCAAAGCCAAGATGCTGTTGTTTTATGGCTGCACCATTACATCAAATAGAAAATATTTTGATGTCTTGTGCATCATTTCAAACACATTTCTCTGTAATTCAGCAGGACACATCAGGTGTCTTTGGAAACCTTGTAAACTCCACCAGAATTTAAAGTAAAGCTCTGTGGGTTTGTGCATTTGTAAGGACAAACCCACCAATGGGACTGGCAGGGCTGAACAGATTACACTGGAGGCTTCTGAATGGAGAGCCCACCTCTGCCACCAAGTGGGCAGAGCGTTAAATCTACTTGATTGTGTCGCTCACTCCCTGAAGATTTCACTTGTTCCTCCTGCCTCCTGCTCCTCCCCTCTCACATCATCGCGCCGTGCCACACACTCATTCAATTTGTCTCCCTGTCGCATTCATATCCAGAGGTTGAAACTCTTGACTCCAGAGAGTTAACCGGAGAGATGAGATGAGAGAGGAATCAGCGCTGTGGTTAATGGGCCGTATCAAGTACAAACACATGTGCGCTCACATAAACACATTCGTGCACATGCACACGCACACACGCACATATACAGTACAATACAAGCCTGCACGCAGCTGTGTCTCTGCTCAACACACCTGAGTCTCCTCTAAAAGAACGCATCAGTATTCAGCTGAGACACCAAACTGTGTCTGCAGCCATTAAAGGGAATACAGCAGTACAGCGAACAATGTGTGTAACTACATGACCATCAGTGGGAGGGAATGGAAGAGAGACAGAGAGAGCAGCCTTATTCACACAAGATACAGCGATATGTGGCCATCGTTAAGAAAAGAAGAGACTACCTTTTGCAGTAGCTGAGATCCGGAATATTTTGCAGAGATAGATTTGATTTCTCCACCAAATGCTGATGCCCAGAGCTTCACACTAAGGGAAAAGAAGCGACAAATACCATTTTAGCCAACAGTGTCCTGAATTCTTGGAAGAATAAATACATTTCAAAATTAGATTTCTTTATTTGTACATTAAACTTTCATAAGGCAAAGATTAGGCCTTTAAAAAATATTTTTCTTTACTTGTGGTCTTTAGAAACATCCAAACTTGGAAGCGAGAAAGAAATGAAAGGTTTATAGGCAGATGTTATTGTCCAAGTGTACAAATTAAAATCCTCATATTTTCCTCCTTTGCCCTAATTTCCATTGTTCACAATCATTTTATGGTCTCAGGGATACTTTCATAGTCATATGGCTCTGACCTTTGCACTCTTTAATGTTGGTTGCCCAAATGTTTTTGTGATGTATAGATATTTAATCTCATTAGGTCGCCGTCATAAGACAGGCCTGGGAAAGTTTGGCAGTTAAATGCCAAAATTGTAAGTAAAATATCAAGCAATTTGAATATAATTGTTCTGCAGGGAATGTTGATGTTGTTGTTGTTATTGTTGTTTTTTACATGGTTAGGTGGATTTTAAGTGGCATGAAAACTGAATGCATGATCTACTAAAAATTAAAACGGTTCCCAAAGGGTTTTTGTTATGCTCTTTGCTTCTGCTTAGATGTTCTTTTGTACAGAAAACCCACACTGCGAAAGAAAGCTCTTTTTTGATAGATTTACAAGCACAGAGATTCATTTGATCTCCGTTAATTATCTGCTTCCTTTTGAAAATGCACTCCTATCTTTTCATATAAAATAGGAACTAGCAGGATTTCATGATACATGAACTTATAAACCCAAAACCAAAATCGCTCCAACATATCTAAAACATATGCAGCTTATTCTAAGTGAAATAACCCTGAAGATCCTGAGAGTTTGAATTCACAGCTTTATAGATGTTACGATCAAGATGATACATCTATCTTAGATGTTTATTTTGTATTTTATTTTTTGTGGTCTAGTGTATAATTTAACTGCAAGCAGAAGGAGGCAGTCAGTGTTGAGGTTTCTACATTAGCTGCACCAGCGCTTCTCCTACAGAGGCATGCTTTGGAGCTTCACTTTAACTAAACAAGTTCCACTGTTTTATGTAGACAGAGATAATAGATCTAACAGATGTTGACGGAAATAGTAAATTGCATATAAAAAAGGCTTAAAAAATGTATTTGCAATAATGTCAACTCTAACAATTCACAGGTACAGTGTAAGAAAAGGGCACACATATAAAAAGAGGTCAAAGACATTTTGGCACTCTCAAATTTCCTCATAATTTAATATAAGAAAAAAAAAAAAAAAAGACTGACAGGAATCATTTACCCCCCCGAGCTCATGAAGTCTCAAGAAACACTGGAGCAGCAGCAGTAGAGCCACACAGCAGAACTGCACTAGAACTGTACTGTAGTGCTCGTATTAAAAAACAACAACAAAAAAAGACAGTTAAAGCCATAATGCAGTGGATAAGCCTTATAGGTGTAGAATCAGTTTTAGGTAAACCCTGCAAAGTAAATGTCACTTTATCAACACATTGTTAAAGTTAGGTGTAAAGATAAAACATTTTTCTGAATTTTTGCATGTCTCTGCCTCCTCTGAATTTTTCCAACATCTTACCAATTTACAAAAATCACATTGTGGAACACCTACTTTGCTCACTAGTACACCAGTCTACCAAATGGTCTCTTAAAACATAAAGCAGTAATATGGCTTTTGTATGAAATGAGAATAAAGGCAGGGATGTAGAGGTAAATGAAAAGACAGGTGAAGTGACATCCAGATGTTCAAGGCAAACAACCAATAAAAACAAAAATTAGTGGCATTTTCATCAAAAACACACTCTACACTTTTGTGACCCTGTCTTCATATATCTCTCAGCAGTTTAATGCTGTATATGCTATGATGTGTTCTGTCAATTTAGATCATCAGCTGGTAAACTCAGTTGAGATAGGTACGTCCCTGCCTGTAAAGGGGACCAACAGTTTCCATGTGATAAAAAAAAAGTTTTTGGAGCAGCCTCTCACTCACACTGACAGAGGAATCCCTGGCTGGGACCCCACCACCTCCACCACATTCAAGCCAACGGTGATCCAGAAGAGAAGGGAGCTGGTGCAGCACATGTGGGAAAACAGTATCCTCCAGTTCCCCTGCATCGTTTGTGTCTTTTTGATCCCTCTCCTGTGTCCCAACACCACGGACTGGTCCGCTTCTCCAGTTACCACTGCTGCCAGCGCATACTGAGGGCTGCTGCTGGATTTGGCTGCAGGCTTTCCCCCACTTCACCAGGTCCGCGTGTGAGCGGCGAGCTGATGGTCCTGAAAGCACCCAGCTGCTGAGAGAGAGGGGGGTGGGGGGTTGAGGGTGGGGGTGGGAAGAGAGAGAGAGAGAGAGAGAGAGAGGGAGGGAGGGAGGGAGGGAGAAAGAGAGAGGGAGAGAGACAGACAGATAGAGAGGGAGTGAAGGGGTGAGAAGACTCAGATAGGAAGATAGAGAGAGAGAGAGAGAGAGAGAGAGAGAGAGAGAGAGAGAGAGAGAGAGAGAGAGAGAGAGAGAGAGAGAGAGAGAGAGAGAGAGAGAGAGAGAGGGTTAGGCAGACACAGACACACACACAGAGACACACACACACACACACACACACACACAGAGAGAAAGAGAGAGACTTACCACTTGCAGCCTCCATGACCCTGCAGCGTATTCTCCATCCTCTGCTCCCTGGAAGAGCCTTCTCCCGGCCATTGCCGTCCTCTCACAAGGGAAAACACCGCGGATCTTTTGGAAACGCGCTGTCGGTTTGTTTGCATCCAAGTAGCCAAGTTGGCATGAATTCCAGTTCTTCCTGAGCGCGCACAGCCGCGAGAGAGGACGGGTTCATTCATTCAGTGTTAACGTGAGCAGAACATGAACGTTTTTTTTTTTTTTTTTTTTTTTTTAAATAGAGCTGCAGAGAAAAAGAGAAAATATTGGATTCATTTGCAAAATAGTGAACTTGGGTGTTCCTCCTCGACGCGACTCCTGCTGATATTAAGATTTGCATGTCTTGTCTGAAAATAGCACGGACTGTTTTAGAGTTCTTGCCTTTAAAAGCTGCAACACAGGCTGAAGTGTGTTATATCCTATGTGGTCCACACACAGAGAGTATCAGCCTCTGTGGGTGAATATTCTTCACCCACCACTGTCATATAATATTGTTTTTAAAGAAATCTTTTGAATACCATACAGGAGAATGAACAAATAAAAATATTTAGGAGCAGATCCTGATATGAAATGGCTCAGTGGGTGAATAATGAGACTGCAGACATTTGATGTTGGCTGCAGCAGCACCACCACAGTATAGTCAGTAAGAGGGGGGGGGGAAATCATGCATGGATATCGTTTAGGTATTATAATTTAAAATGCATTAATCATACCTTGGCCTCAGTGAGTCCTAATTTCATTGTATGGCTTTTGTTATCGATTAATGGAAAATAAAAAATCACGCACAAATTGTCAGCTTCATTTGGAAAGCGCATCTTAAAAAAAGAGAAAGAAGAACATGAGGGGAGCATTCATAACATTCCCTCTAAAGTTTGGGTGTTTATCAAAAACAGTTGAGTAAATTACCACACCAAATCATGACATCATGACAGCCATACATAATTGCGCCGATTTGTCCCCAGAAATACAATCATTTAAAGCAGGTTTGGATGTTTTGGTGGTAAATGAAAATTGACTTTTTTAATAGTGTATCTGATGACTTTTATCAATTCGTCGACTGCGGACAGAGCAAGCACTAAAACATATTCTTCCACAGAGAGACGAAGTTTATGTTTGCTCGTCATATTCATCGATAGTTAAAACCTGAAGATGCTCCCTTATAACCCCATACTCTAAAAGTTGATTAGGGTGTGATAATGATGTCAATGCAGCGTGCGGGTTGATAAATCCCCCGCCACATACACCGTGTTTCGACTTGAGCCTTTATTAGTTTAGTAATTGCATCGTACATCAAAGTTGCGAGGAGCCTGTACTGTCTGGGACGTGCCGATAAGGCGCCTGTTGGATGACGGACAGTATCAACCATTACAGCCTCCTCTGTGCCCGGGCCGCAGTCACATGCTCAATGCTTTAATTAACTATCCACTGCAAATAAAAATATGTTGCGCTGTGTTTTTATTCGTTTTATTCGTCTTAGACCTCAAGTTAAACACCAGCAATCATTCCGCCCTGCTGAAGTGTCTTGAGCAACATAATCCCATGTCCGCTGTGCTGGAGCTGACCCTGACTCCTGACCTGAAGGGGGAAGAGAAAAGAAGATTTCTTTAGAAAGGGATCAGTAAAGTCTCACGTTATATATTTAAATTATATCATTTTTATATATTCTATGGAGAATAAGTAAAATTGACAGGCCTGCTGACTTTTGAGGCATCATAGGTGCCTCACTGTAGCCGTAGCTGTAATAATAATAATTTTAAAAAAAAAAGAATAATTTATAGTAAATTTATCAGTTTCATGACTTCCATTCTTACTAGATATATTGAACCCACAATAGCACAGCCCACAGAACAATAGGATCATATTTATAGTTTTGGTGGCATTCGACAGACTCATGACATAATGCTGCTGCACGTTCATTAATTTACTGCACTTGGTGATTTAAAATATTTCCTTTTAGAGCAGTGGATGTCAAAGTGAGGTCTGACAATCATAACGAATAGTTTAATTTCAGTATTATTCACCAGCAGAAATACTGATTTATCCATGGGTCTCACTGTATGCAATATCATCACCTCACAAAAAGGAGGTAACGATGACATTCTGTAACATCAATATTTCTTTTGGAAAAAAATGGGGAGGAGGAGGGTAGTATTTCTGTCTTTTGGGCCCTTGGTGCTGTCCGTTGTGGCTCCTGATGCTGCCATGGACCTCTGGGTGCTCTCCATGGTGCTGAATTTAGAGCACAGTGCGGTATTTGTATTAACACACAATGATGACACGTTTATAAAGCTTTCTTTTCTCTGTACACACACTGGCTGATGGACAGACTGCTGAATTATCATATTGGTAAAGTAAAATTAGATAAACTTAACAATAATTTTATAATAGAAAGGTTTTTAATCAGACCGAGACTCCTCTTGGGCCTAATTGGACTCTCAACCCAAACACTTGTAATCTCTGTCTTGACTTGATTAGACATAAACCTCTTAGAAGGTTACATATTGGACACCTGTTCTCATGCTCTCCCTAGTTAAGTCCCAGAGCTTAACCTCACTTCTCTTCAGGCCAAACATATTCACCTCTCAGTGAACTTTATCAAGCAGTTACCAGAATCAAGAATGTGTCTGGCTCAGCCTGACTTGGCAGAGAGATTAATTTCTTTGCAGGACGTAACACCTCAGTGCATGTAAATTGGTCCTACATAGAGCTTTTGTCATATTCAAACATCAATAAAGCCTTAACTGCTTTATACTACAGCTTTTTGTTTTGGAATTAGAAATTATTCAGTAAGTTTATTCAAGGAATTTGCCATGCAACACTAAATATTGTGGTTAATTAAGCTAACCCTCTGTTCTCTCCATCCTGACACAATCTCAATCTTCCAACATCCCTACTCACAGAGATGTCCATTACAGGTCTGTTTTTTTCTGAATTAAGACTTATTTCAGATTTGTGACTCAACAGCAGGACATCAGAGAAATGCAGATGATTTGATCCAATTTAGCAATGTATTTGATAACTTGTTTGGAGGACACTAATTATAGCACATCACGCTGATCCTGAGTACAGACTGCACAGTACATTGTAAAAGGCTTAATCAGTGACTGCACCACTTTAGCCATGCCAGCAAAGGGTAAATGTGATATCACATAAAGGTCAAACATGCTGAGATATAGAAAATACTCTTATTGGTTAGACTCAAATAGAAAAGAAAAACTGTAAATTGTCTATTAAGATTTAAGTTTATCCGTTGACCATGTTTGCATTCTTCCTCAGTGCAAATGATGTATATTATAACTATGATGGCACTGTAGTCACACCTGCAATGGTAAAGTCCAATCTGTGTGAGCTTGATGTATACTTCACCTGTTTTATTTCCTGCATTGCTCCCACACCTAACCATAAACAACTAAGATAAGGGAGACAAAAAGTGGAAATATAAATCAGTTGGAACAGGCATTATCCTGAAGTCACCCTTAAGACAGGAGAGAGAAAGTTAGAGAGAGATGGAGACAGACAGAAAGAGGCTGAGTGGGAGAGAAAGAGTGAGAGAGAGTAAATTATCTCCATCACTCTTACACTTAGTTACATTATGTTGTGAAAAAGTTCCTGTGCCTAAAGCAGGAGTCCACTTCAGTTTCCATGAAGCAGAGGCAAACTGGTAGTTTGTCTTTTGCAATAAGTTCCTCAGTGGACTTTGGGGCACTGTGGTGCAATCCTGTTTTGAGCACATTTACAATCAAGTTAAAGGCGTCGGATCAAGGATCATCACCCAGAGGAATTACTCTTTGTTAAGCCTAGATTGAAGGTCTTATTCTTAGACTTAGGGCATCTAATCTCAGGTGTTCCACACTGTGTCCCTCACAAAGTGGGCTACTGGACTGCTGGAAGCTGCAGTGACAGCAGAGTCTGCCTGCCTGCTCTTAAAAGTGCTGCATCCATGCAACCCTCCGTCTCTTTACCAAATGCCTCTTATTACCTGGGCCCGGAGCGGGAGCCGCCGTTGTCACGCGCTGGCTTCATCACTCTTTCTGTCATCATGGCCATTTTCACTGGCCCTGCCATCGTGCTCAATGCTACGGTGATTATCGTGTCTCTCATGCACAAGCAGCTGAGGCAGCCGCTCAACTACGCTCTGGTGAACATGGCAGTGGCTGACCTGGGCACAGCCATGACAGGAGGGGTGCTGTCTGTGATCAACAACGCTCAGGGCTACTTCTCCCTGGGAAGGACAGGCTGTGTGATGGAGGGTTTTGCAGTATCTTTGTTTGGTGAGTGGGAAGAGGAGCACAGCATCATGCACTGGAATGTACACATCCTTTCCTACATGTATTGTAATGAAAAATACCACAAATTTTGTCTCTTGTTTTTAATGTTTGCAATTACTTCATTTTACAAACATCTACTTAAATGATGCATTTCTTCATTATGTTAATGTAAATTTCATGTTTCTGGATAATACTTATTATCATTTTATGAATCTGTCAACAGCACACATCTGTTTCTCCCCAGTGTCTCACTTGCTTTGCTTTGCCTCACTTTTCTGCAGGCATCACATCTCTGTGCACAGTTGCTCTGATAGCAGTGGAGAGAATGTTTGTGGTCTGTAAGCCACTAGGACCAGTATCCTTCGACCTAAAGCATGCAGCGGGGGGTGTAGCCTTGTCCTGGCTCTGGTCCCTTATATGGAACTTACCTCCCTTGTTTGGCTGGGGCAGGTATGAACTGGAAGGTGTGGGGACGTCCTGTGCACCAGACTGGCATAACAGAGACCCTAAAAATGTCTCCTATATTCTGTCTTACTTTGCCCTATGCTTTGCCGTTCCCTTTCTGATCATCTTGGCATCCTATGCAAAACTACTGTGGACCTTACACCAGGTGAACTTGAACATATTTTGCATTACCATACGTTCTTTTGCATGTATAATAGTTTTATCTATGAATTATTAACTTTGCAGTGTTTCATTTTGTCTGCGCCATAAAATGTGCACATGACATGCAGACATTGTGTTGCAAATATCCATTTTCCATTACACTGTGTCCCAGGTGTCTAGGATGGCCTGTATCGAAGGGGGAGCAGCAGCTAAAGCAGAGATGACCGTGGCTCGCATGGTGGTTTTGATGGTGCTGACGTTTTTGATCAGCTGGATGCCCTATGCCAGCCTGGCTCTGCTGGTGGTCTACAATCCTGATGTGGAGATTCACCCCCTGGTTGGCACAGTACCCGTCTACCTGGCCAAGAGCAGCACTGTTTACAACCCCATCATCTACATCTACCTAAACAAACAGGTAAGAACACATGTACAATGTTGCTGCAGGATATTCTCCTTTATGTACTTATTTCTATGATAAATAAACTGTAAGGGGAAAATCAGCCAAGTTCTGAAGTATGCTCATCTTCTGGGACATCAGCACCATCTAGTGGTATTTAAAAGTAGTGACTTTGAGATTTGTTGTGAGTTGTTGGCTGGGGCTCTGAGTGCATTGTGTAATTTTGTTTTCTCTAGTTCCGAAGATATGCAGTTCCCTTCCTGCTGTGTGGGAGACAGACATGGGTGGAGGAAGAAGTATCAGAGACCCAGACCACTATTGAGCCTGCAACGAACAAAGTGTCTCCCTCCTGAATTGTACACGAGTCTCCAGGCGTGAATGGATTAACTTGAATTGTATCATTAATAACACTTTACCTGAAACATGTACAAATTCAGTTCCAAGTGTCAGGATTTTTTTTTTTTTTTTTTTTTATGGTGAAATGTGTTGTGATTGCAAACATAAAGATGCAGTACCAAGTTTAAAATTTTAATGACGATGAATCCCATATGCAGTGTCTACCTACTTTCTAAAAAATGCAGAACACAAATAAAGGAGAACGGTAATTCAGCATAAGTTTATTCAATAATAATAGAAAATAAAATATCAGTATTGATTCAAATAAAGTTGAGGCCAAAATAAAATGGAAAAATACAAAAAATGTATTGATACAAAACCTAGAGGGTTATAGTAAAGCATTTGCTACTAAGAGAAATGATGTTTACTGAATAAAAACATTACAGAGCAAATATCAAGACTTTCAAGTAGAGAACATTACCATGGGTCTTTCCATACTTTTGTACATATTTTACATTATCCTCTATTTTAATACATCATTAAGAACATTAATAGTTGTAATAGTAATTATAATCATGACAATATGATGAAAACTAATAAAAATGTTCAAATCAATAGGTGTTTCTCTGTAAACTGGTACTTTACCATTGGATTTTTTTTCCTTACCCGCGAACAGAGGAACAGTGCACCTTGAAAATATTTTTTTTTAAATACTCTTTCATTCCCAGCATTGTAAGGTGAGGTGTAAATGACAAATATATAAGTCACTAAACCATACACACAGTCACAAAAAGTACAAAATTGTCTCACCTTAATACACAAATCTCTTTAGAAAAAGGAGAAACAAAAGCACTATACAGTTACTTGTGCAAAGACAAACAGCTATGTGCTAATATTTAAATACCATTGGTATAGACTGAACCAAATCATTATTTTCTTTTTTTTTTCAGGAATCCCTGACATGAGGTAAAAGTAAGTTGTTTTCATCTTTAGTTTAACACAACTTTTAAAAGTGTTTACAAAATAATGCATATCTTCAGTTCATCAGTACTGTAATTGCTACGAATAGTACAATGTGCCTGTTATGTGCATTGGTCCTTTTATATGATAGTCATCAACAAAAGGACTAGAACACATTTTTTTTTACTCACAAACAATTCAAAGAGCCCTTTCAATGTGCACACAAAGTGGAAAACCTACATTTTCATGACAGTATTCGGTTGAATTAGAGTACAGTATGCACTCAACTACAAATCAAACACTCATGAACACCAGATCACATAGTTGTCTTACCCTAAAATATCCTCTGTGCTAATTCAATCTCTCCAGGGTATTGCCTGAAAAAGCTCAATTTAAAGTATTTTGTCCACTATCCTTATTGTGATAGATTCATATTTGATGACGCCTGATGAAAACAAAAGGATTTCTTGTCTCGTATTCCAACTTGCGAGCTTCGGTTGTCCCTTGTTACGGGTCCACGATCAGTTCACCCTCCCAAAATAATTAATTTAAATATATGATGAGAGGAAAAACACAAAGCAAATGAATGACCAGGATCAAGGGGCAGCTTCACCCCACTCAACTCAATTCTCTCGCTAAAACTCCACTGTGGGACACTGACAAACAGACAAGCTGAGACAATGATATGTTGTCCCCGATGCCTAACGAGGTATACTGTATGCAGGAACCGGGCAGGCTGAGAAAGAGGTGTGGGGGGGTAGTATTGCTTAGCCTCTCTCCAGCTGGAACACATCCTGATGCGAGGACACCCTCTGTCTTTCCACCCAGAGCACAAAAGCATCTCTCACCTGTGAACAGCCTCTGTGTGTGTGTGTGTGTGTGTGTGTGTGTGTGTGTGTGTGTGTGTGAGTGTGTGAGTGTGTGTGTGCGTGCGTGTGTGTGTGTCTCCTACTGCCACAGGCTCGGTCCAAGCCCTCACACACACAACATGAAGGCTAAGATATGATTACAAAGATCTGGTATAAAGGTTTAATGGAATCACACCATGACCGACACAGAGTCTGTCCAGGAAACTCCCGGCACAAGCAGAGACACATATTAATTTATCCCTGTTATTAACACCTATCATTTTTTCGTTCTTTCAGCAGCAAAAGGCATTTCAGCAGGGGCTGATGAAACCTAGGTTTGACTCTGAAACCAACTAAAAAAGCAGCATTGTTAATGCACTATGCATTTTAAATTCTTGTGCATGCCCTGCACAAAATATGCAAACAAATGTGTTTGTCACATCTGTATAAAATTTCAGCACAGGATCCTTGAGGCTTACCTTCTAAAAATGCTCCTTTAAAGGGGGCTTAACCTTATGCAACTGGTGTTGGTTTGGTGTAACACATATGCTCCTATGCTCATAAAACAAAGCCATTTGCATATCTTGTGCAGTAGTGTTGTCACACAAGCATAACTTCTTAAAAATGCTGTTTCCATAGGCAAAGTAAAGGGTGCATATTAGCAAAATAAATAAATAAATAAATAAATAAATACATAAAATAAAAGGCAAATAAATAATCAGAATATTGTACCTAATAAAATAATGCAATTCTGCCTTTATAGCATAATAGAGTCACAAGGGTCCATATTGCTGATCTTTTAAATGGTACATAATTACAAAATATAGATTATCTCTTTACAAAGTTTTCTTTTGTTATATAATACAATTTACAGCATATCAACTATGAAATATTAATCAGGCTATTCTAAAATTTAAAATAACCTGCCTGCTAGTGCATTTATAACAAATGCTTTTTGACGCTTCAAAAGTACATATCTCAAGTTGAATGATGCTATAAGTAGGACAGTTATTTCCTGCATAATCTGGTACAACTTTACTGGTGCTCTTCTCTTTTTGACTCGGCTATAGCAATCATTTAAATGTTCTGTTCTAACAACATAGTGATCAAGTTATTCTAATGACTACGGGAGGAGATATGCCTTTCTATGCTTGCATTGAAAACTTGCATGATATGCCAAACCTTAATAAAGTGACTGAGGTAATGACATCTTACATCTGATTGTCATCACCCTAAGAGACCCGCCCTCCAGTATCTCACACCTTTGCCATTGGGTCCATCTCCTTCACTGACAACAATGTCCTCATCTTTGATTGGTTGAGTGCTGGACCAGAATGACACCTCCCAGTTGAGGCTTCAGACAGGAAGGTGTGGTCAGTCCTCTCGGAGCAGCAGGGTGGTAGCTGACTCTGTGCTGTGACCTCCTTTTGCTGGCAGGTGGAGAAGAATTAAACAGACGGGACTAATGTGTCTCTCTTCTAGGTGCCTTTTCTCTTCAATGTAAAAGGCACTTCTTTTGGTCAGAGCCAATAGATGCATTTTATTTGTTTATTTTCACTGATGGTAGTCTGACAGGGTTCTAGTTTGCAGAGTTCTCCAGCCACTGCTATAACGTTGTGATGCATATCATCTCGTCCGCCAGGTCCTCCTCGTAAGGCGCCCTGGGTTCTGTCTCCGGCTCCTCGTCGCTGTAGCTGACTGTGGCGTCCTGCAGTTCGTAGTCCCTCGGGGTCAGAATGGGGAACACGTTGACCCCGTTGATGCTGGGGGCCACCCCGCCGTTCAGCAGGTGGCTGGCTGCACTCTCCATCTCATCTATTGTCATCTCACAGGCGTCTGCTATCTCATGCTTTGTAGCAGCGACAAACTTGGGATCCTTGGCGTATCTCCCAAGCCCTTCTGATATCAAAACCTGCTCGGAAGCATGTGAGAAGGAAAGAAAATGTTACTGTTGTATTGTTTTGTGTAATGCATTCTCCACCAAGACTGAGGCCTATTTTTGACCAGGTACTAAAAGTAATTTCACACCTTCAACACAACCCCCCTAAAACCCACAAACCTTATTTTAAATTACTGGAGCTTGCAGTGTTTCCAAAGATACCAAATATGTCCTGCTGAATTACAGTTAAGTGTGTATAAAATGGCAACACATATAGATATTTTCTATTTGTTGAAATGTTGGAGCAATAAAACTGGTTTGAATATTTCAAAAATGTTTTTTTTTTCTAACTATGAAGCAATTTAGGGGGAATTTAAGGGAAAATCAGAGTTCAAGAGGTTTAAGTTAATCTTATGTTATCTTACTGGATTACTACATACTGCTACAAAACTGTGACTGTGAGATTTGCTCATCCAGTCAAGGGCACTGATATCCTCCCCTTTCCTCGTGAACCCTCAGACTCACCGCTTCCACTAGGCTGGTGGCGCTGCCTCTCTTCTGGTGGTACTGGTTGCGGTACTCAGGCGGTACCTGCAGGTGGACTGGTGAGTAGGTCCTCTGAGAGTACTCAGGGTCATCTGTGTACCATGAGCTCTTACGCACAGACACTTGGCTGCTGGCGATACTCTCCCTGTGCGGGCGGTCCACACGGATGAGAGGGGTGTAGTATGGCGACTGCTCTTTACTGGCTGGGGTGGCGGGGGGCGTGGCCCAGGAGCGTGTGGAGCGGGTTGGGGAGAGGCGGTGGGCCCTGCTTGAGTCCAGGCCTGCTACAGCCATAACCTGCCAGGGTGGAGTGAGTCATAAATAAATCATAGTCATAAGTCATAAATGCAGACTCAACAGAGAGCTGCATAACAAGCGGTTGCAGTCAAATTTTACTTCTACACTACTACATGAGGAGTGCAACACAGCTCTGTTTATATGGATTTTAACTTGCTTCAACAAATTTATTTATTAATTTATTTGCTCATTTTTACTCCGTTAATATACTTGATGTAAGTAGATCAATTTTAATTCTGTCAATTTTAAGCTACACTTTCATGCTTTATGCTGCTTGAAGGAAGCGGTTCTAAAAGAAGCCATTTTGACATAAATAGCAGGGTAAACACAGGTGATACTGATGACAGATGCTGATGCTGTTCATGCTGACTCACTAAAAAGGCTCTGCTGCACTTAAATGGAACTAAACCTTAATTAATGTAATTAGAAACACCTGTGGTCACCCTGCTATTTCATGTCAAAATGGCTGCTGTGAAAAAGGTAACAACAAAAATATAATAAACAAAAATGTGTATAACAACAACAGATAGCAAACGGTAGATTTGTGAGCGTGCATGTGTTACCTGGTGCTGCATAAGGTGCAGTGGTAGAGCAGTACGCTGATGTGGAAGCTCGTCCTGGCTACTCTGCCTGCGCAGACACTCAAAGTTGAAGGAAGGCCTCCTGTGACCTGAACAAGTGAGGGGCGGACGAGTGAGTGACCTCATGCACAAAAAACATCAAGACCACAAGTGCTCAAAGGAATCGGAAGAAAAAAGGTGACTGTGCAAATCGGAGAGTGGAGGTTAAATGTCTTGTGAAGTTTATTTTATATCAGTTGCTAAAATTGATGATACATGCAGTTTGATTCAGTAAAGGGTTGGGGTCATTTTGTACTCTGTCCTATGTAATGTCCCATCCTGTAGGTTAGTGCCCTGTGTAATGCAGGTTTGGTACCTTGAGGTGGCTACTGTGTCCTGTGTGTTTTTTCAATCAATCAATCAATAAATAAATCAATAAATCAATCAATCAATAAAAAGTTTGAAGAAAATGTATTTTAGTTATTTTCTCTGATGCTGTAAATGTAGAATAATCTAGCGAGAGAGTCTACAGTTTACTTTTCAAAACTGCATGCCATTAGACACAACAATTCTCCATTTGGAAGAATTCTTTTAAACTATCATTTTTCTTATCATTCATTCATTAACAGTAACATTTGTACTGATCTTTAAAGATGGACTTCATTCATAAGATAGATTTAAACATTTTCTCACTGTCTGTCATTAATGGGTTAAATTCAACATTAGGTGTGTTGTGGATGTCACTGTTTAAGATTCCTGTTGACAACAACTCAGCACACACAAGGTCAAACAGTAAGGCCAGGGCAGTGTGTTGGCAGGAAACACAGGTTTGAATCTGGCTTTCACATTATGTGGCCAAAGGGAAACTGTTTCTTTAAGACTTAAGCTGTTTATTTATAAATGACAGCCTTTAATATGGAGCATGAATGGATCTGGAAAGCGTATGACCCATGCTGCTTGAAGAGTAAGGAGATACCTTGAGGTGTGGCAGGAAGCAGGCGTCTCTTTGGCGACCTCCGTGAGTCGCGATAGAGAGGCTGCTCATCATCGTCATAGTAACTGTCAGGGTGGTGGTAACCTTTGGGAGTCTCATACTCCGTGTCACTGTTCTGATACCTGCCAAAATGATAAATATTATATAACAGTTCTTACAAAACCTCAGAGAGTTTACAAAAGCTGGAAGCCATCCAAAACATCTGAAAAAAAGTTTCCCTTTTTTTTAAATGGAAAAAGTGAATTCAAAATGTAATACCTGTCCCCTGACAGCATGCTGTCATCTTCATAAAACTCTTCTCCACTGTAGTACTCTCCAGAGAAGCGATCCTCGTCAAACTCCTCCTCCCTGCGGATGGTCGGGTGGCGGCCATCCCCTCCGTGGGACCTGATGGAAGGTCAGGGCACAAGGGTCAGAGGGTGCATGTTGCTGCTCTGCACGGGGTCATGGGAACAGGGCCATGCACTGCCATGCAGACGCAAGCCTCCAGGGAGCAGCGATGCAACTGAACGACTTTATTTACCAAGTCACCACAGCCTAACCAAGACAACAGGCAGAAGTTTCAAGCCGAAGAGCATCACTCAGTGTTTCATTTGACAACAAATCATTCATTTTGATATTCTCAGTCAAATTAATTAAAACACCGATATCTTTGTTGTTAGGAATCGCGGAGAAGATTGTATGTAGGACTTGGTAATTTGTAGGATGTACACATAAATAAATAGTGGTGTCTTCAAATTGGGATTTTAAAAGCATTCTCATATACTTCCTTGGATTCAGGCATCTGGATCCTCCTCAAAGCAAGCGCGTCGCTTCATTTGGTGGTGCTCTCCTTCCTCGCCGACACATGCATAAAGCAGGGCTGCTCTACGCTGTATGCTGGCCACTCACATTCAGTGTAAACTCTCCTTTTGTTTTGAAGCATTGACACAGCTGTGTTGTAATTGAAGCTAGCGGTAATGTAAAAAAAATGACTGGCCAGCATATAGTACATAACACTGACTTAGCAGGGATGCAACCATTCACTGATCCAAAATCAAGTCAAAATAAATATATATAGACAAATAAATACATAGCTAAAAAAATAAACAAATATATATATATATATATTCCTCCTTTGCCGTGGATGCATACTTCTGGAGCCATACCTAGGAGAACAACATACCTAACATAGGTCTCATAGTAGCGCCTTCTGTCCAAGAAAGCAGAGGGACGGTTGAGAGAAAGCATTTTGGTTAGGCAGGAGACAGGGAGGAGAGAACACAGAGAAAAAGGGGGGGGCATGACATATATATTGCAGAGTATATGAAACATATACAGCATTCTCATATATATGTATGAGGAGGAAAGAGCGTGATGGCAAAGTGTTGGACTCCAATGTTGGTTGACAATTCCATTATCGTCACTAAAGATAGGAAACAAACTAAAAGTCGTTTCTCTTTTGTAAAGTGGCAGGAATGAAATTGTCGCCACAGACTCATTGGGTACCGAACAGAGGAAGGCCCAATACTAAACATGTGGTATGGGAAACAGAGAGATAGTGCACTATTGGTCACTTACGTAATTAACTGTCAGTATGAAAGAGCGTTTTTGATACATTATGGAAAGAAGGGATAGCGTTATGGGTCTGTGAGAACGGAAGGTTTGATAAGGAGTTGGTCCCTGCCTGTGGAAAAAAAACACTTATGCAATATATAACGTCCTTACAGTGAGTCTACTGATAACAGCACTGTGTAAAAACTAATCCCAGTGTACTCTGTTGCTGTAGTTGGGTGCAACAACATCACACATCCTGAGGCAACTGCATGAACGAAAGACTCAAAACCTCCCTGAAGCAAACAATTTAGTGATGGAAATTTTTTTTTTTAAAAAAGTTCTATACAGTTCTAATCTATCCTGCCACCTGGACAGTAGCAGGATAGTTGTATTTGAAGCCTCAGTCTAATACTTCAAAGTAAAAAAAATCCACCCTCACCTACTCTTCCACCAGCTGTTATATATCATCCGTTTGTCATGGTCATTGCATTCCAGGAGTTATTTTGTGCGGAAGAGGTGTAATTTAATTTTTTCCTTGTGTACCTATTTCCACTCAGCTTGGCTTGTCTACTCTATTTCTGTGGGTGATTTTCTGAGTTTTTCAGGCATCCTGAAAAACTCAGAAGGGTGTTGCTTTTGGCCTATAAATCTAGCTAGCCAGCAAACCAGTTTGTGATCACTGAGAAATGTGTCTAAACACATCTATTCCTCTTACTATTTATGCAATGCCCAACATGTGTTGTAGCCACACTGAATAATGATCTATTGAAGATAATGTCAACCAAGAAAGTTGTAATGGGAAGTAAAGAATATTTATGACAAAATTTCCAAATAGAAAAATTTTACAAAACTCATTGTGGAGTTGGAAAAATGCCATGTCAGCTGCAGCCTCATATCTGGGACATGACATTAACTATGTCCTTTTATTTGCACACTAGAGAGTGCAAGGGTACCAGTTTGCTACCTGCACGTGCTTTGTCCTCACTGCTGTAGAAGAAAGGCAGCAAGATGGACTTAGTTCAGTTTAAACAAAACCCTGAGCTGAGGGTGGATTTTTGTTGACTCTGTTACTATCTGACAAATCTCATGCTAATGTTTCAACCACATCAGCAGCAGAGTGACGGCTGACGGTCAGTGTGCGGTTACCTTTGGCCCTGGGGCGTCCGGGGCTTGTCGTAGTCGTAGTAGGAGCTGCGCAGACCTGGGTAGCCGTTGGGAGGCGCGTGCTCGTAGTAGCGATGGTGTCCCCCGTTGGGCAGACTGGACACGTTGGCATTGTTGAGGTTGATGTTGGTGGATTTGGGTGACTTGCCGTAGGAGTTGTGGTGGCGGTGGTGATGGTGGTGGTGGTGATGATGGTGGTTGGGGTGGGACATTGCATTGGCTCGACACAAGCGTCCCATGGGCTGCTCCATGTGGGCGTAGTGAGGGGGCGGCTGCACCTGAAGAGGCCGCTGGGTGGCGTTGGTCTGGTGGCCATTGGATCGCCGGTGGCCCCCGTTCATGATATGGTTGCCAAAGAGTCCGCCATTACGCTGTGAAGGAATGTTCAAGGTCAAAACGCCAAGGCTTCCACTTCTTACAAAGAGAACAAATGTGCTATTGATGTTAAGACTGGGGGTTGGTTTTCTTTTTTGAAATTGTATGGGCAAAAAATAAGTTCAGAAGCTGGTTTAATGGCTTATGGCATATGTGAGCAAAATGAATGCACTGTTCGTTTGTTTGGACTGAAATGGACAAAAAAACATAAAAAGCCCAAATAAACTCAGTAAAATAAAGAGCTCTCATCTGTAGATCAGTACATTAGAGTTTGTTTTAGTATATTTCCCCCCGCTAAGGTAAAGATGTCACACAGTTAAATATTGCTCTTTCACAAACCTCAGACAGAGGACAAGCACAATATTAAACTTAATGCCACAGACATTTGCCCTGACACGCAGGTAAAATTAAATCAGTTACCCTATAAATTTCCTCGTCTTCCTCTGGAATAAAGTCTACTAGCTCGTCATCTTGCAGATCACATGATATCGCTCGGCGAATTTCGGGCCCGATATCATGCAGCGTGCGAAGGCCAGCCTGTAACCATGACAACAACAGGGCTAAGAGCTACAGCCGGGACCTTCCTCTGAGTCAAGAGACTCCTGACAATACCAAATGCAGCATCATACAACCACAACCACACATACGGGGCAGACACATGTATTCACTGAAGTATGCAACACCTGGTTTTCACAACGCTAGACAGACTGTGAGAGATGAGAACACTGAGACAGACAGATGTGCTCTCCTGAATGTGAGTATACTCAGCTGAGGTGTCTTGTGCAGCACCCAGCTGTGCCCTCTCTAATATCATCTTTGGTGAATGTTGTAAGAAATTACTTGTACTTTTTCTTTCCCTTCCCATTTAGTTTAACCAAATTTGCAAGATATTCACAAAGGTTTCAATACAGCCAAAAAAATAAGCTTTCAGTGGAAACAATAATTGGATCGATCTTGACATGATCGTCTGACATGATAAATGGTATTTTAGCCAAAGATAATGGAAATGGAAACAGGCTTGGCATATGAGACGATGGGTAACCTGTGATGCACAAAAAACACCTTATGATGATGATAATGCATGGAGACAGTGACACACTTAACATCAACATCTATGACATGTAAGCACACGGAGACATGAGCAGCAGTGGTAAAGATCACACACTAGACACATGTACACCACAGGAACAGATTCAAACTAGGGATGCACAATAACATTGGCACACTCATTGGTGTCAGCCAATATTGGCTTTAAAATGAAATATCGGTATTGGCCCAAGATGAAAATTTCTGCCGATATTGGAAATAGGTCAAATTAACCCTGGTTGTGGCTACTCTCAGCACTGTTTCCGACAGAAGATCCTCCAAGCCTGTTTAAATAGGATGAATCACATTTTGTTTGAAATAAAGTGTTATAAAAATGTTTTACATAACCTAAATTGAAGTAGTTTTCTTATTTTTCTCCAATAAATATGTACATTTTGAGAAGCATTGTACTTTATGTCTGCATTTGCCAGGGGGCATCACCTAAGAGTAGGCATAATAATGATGTTTATTCCACTACAGGAGAGACCTGATGTTCTCTGCAATTACAGGTGGAAAAAAATATGTGCATTTATCAGTATCGGCATCGCCATTCAGCAAAAGAGTTGGAAAATATCGTTGTATTGGGAATCAGCAAAAAATCCAATATCGTGCATCCCTACTACAAACTGTACACCATTATCTTTGATCATGAATGACTTTCTGAATCATAAACCATATCACTGTCATACTTGATGTGACCGCTTTAACAGACATAAATTCACAGTACTACAGCTCTCATGGATCTGTTTTCCACACACACACACACACACACACACACACACACACACACACACACACACACACACACACACACACACACACACACACACAAACAGAAACACACTCGAAGGCTCACCTGTAGAGCAATGGCTGTGTTGTTTTGGGAGGGGTGTGCACCCACCAGGCCTTCCTCTTTACGTTTCTTGAATTTCCTAAAGTAGTCCTGTATCAGGAAGGTGGCATAGAACTTCCCCACGGTTACCTCATCATCTGAGTGAACAGACCACACAAACGCTTCCTGTGTCAGCAGGTCACTACACAGTACCCTGAGAGAGAGGCTGTCCATGAACCCTTCCCCCTCGCCCCGCCTCCTCAACACACTGGGCCCAACACCTCAGGACTCCAGACAAGCAGCACCTCCTGCTGTAAATGTGATGCACTCATCTCTGCTAAACAAAAGACTTATATCCACACCATATACATCCATCTTGATGGTGTATATACTGTACCTCAATTTGCACCACCTGAAATCCTTTTCTGTGGTCCCAAGAGGGAAAAAAGAACAAATATATGTGACAATGCCTTCAGTTAAGATTTAATGATCAAAGTTACATCTTCTATATTATATGTGTTATTTTAACTTAAAGTAGATGGTGCAAATCAATGCTGAAACACCTATTAATGGGACTTTTTTTTAAGGTGACAGCAATATAGCTGCTGTAGCTTCTCTTTATCCCCAAATGAGAGACTGATGATAAAGAGAACACAAAAAGCACAATGAGGGCCAAACCTACTTTATGTTATGGTTCAAACTACTGGTAATATTCAATCTGAATAATTGGTAGTGTTATTTAGACAGCATTATTATTAGATAACAGAGAAAGTGATCAATATGTCAGTAAAGTTTAATTCGAGCTGCTATTATTATGTTACCTTTTTTGGATCCACTCATATAGCTTTTGCTATGTTTTCTTAGAAGAATCTGTGTTGTAAGTTATTTCTAAGAATGCCGTTTACTCTACTACTTTAGCACATGCAAGCAAGCAGAAGTAGGCATACATGTCAGTACGTTAGTGTCAGAGTTTATGTTCAGTTTTGTGCTTGTATTATGTGACGTATGTAAGTCAGCAAATGTTGTACGTTTTGTACTTTTTGGCCAATGGATATACACATATATATATTTGTAGTCCAGAGTGTGTGCGTGAGTGTGTGAGAATCATTCTGAAGCAGGGGTCTGAGTCACTTTAAACAAGCACGCTGGGGACAGAGATCGGAGAGAGAGGCAACACTAGTTCCATGCCACCACCCTAAAACAGAACTGCTTCAGAATATTCTGAAGTACTTAAAAAGTTTTGGATACATAGATAAACAGTATAAGGAAAAGAAGCTGTGGAAGCTCAAGCAGTGAGAGAAGGACAGAGAGAAGAAATCAGATAGAGAGAGGACAGAGCGAGAGAGATTAAGAAAAGAGAGAGATTAGTGAGAAAGACAGAGCATGCACTTGCACAGTGGTCTACAAGGCCATGCAAGCCCAAAGCCCAGCAGAGAATCAGTAGCCTCCATCAGCATCCAGGGCAGGAGGGAGAGTGTGGATTACACACACACATGGAAAAATACATACTGCTGAGGGGCAACCAGGAGAATATAAGCAGAGCAGAAACAGCAGGATTCAGCTTTATTCATGTGTGAGTGTCTGTCTGGCTGTGTGCAGCCTATGGTGCTCATTTAAAGATGGACTTTGTGTATTTTAGAACATTACTATCAAAGTGGTCTCTCGTTTCATGTCATTTTAAACACAGAGAATGAGAAGTGGTGCGTGCATTCAGTACGACACAGTGTTGTGTGTGATTTTGTGCAGGTTCAGTTATGTGTCAAAACATGAGAAAAGGACAATCAAGAATATGTGGTTTCTTCTGACAGACAGGCCGATTCCACTAACCACCAGCAGGGGGCACCACTTGATCCAGCAGCTTCATGCTGGTTCTCTTCCAGATTTTCTTGATGACAGCCCTCAGCTCTTCATTAGCCTGCTCTAGATTACCTACACCACAGGGGGGGAAAAAACTCCCTGAGAAACGAGTACAGCAGTTTATAGCTATTTTCATTCCATGCAAGCTCCTATTTACAATTAAAGAGAACATTAAATTGCGTGTGAGCCAGCAGTGCGTTTTATATTTGTTTCTGCAACAGTGCAGTGTGGTGTGATTTGTGCTTGTGTCATACCATCTGTTTTGATCTTCAGGGCTGTCCGAACCAACGCAAACAGAGTGGCATTAAACATGACTGTGCCGTCACTGTTCAGAGGCATGTTCATGGCTACCAGCCTCTGAAACAAGAGAGAGGTTAATGGCCTTTAGCATGCAAGAGCTGCTCAGCTAGTGTAATCTGTGCCTGTGTCCATGTGTGTAAAAAGTGAAAGAGAAAGAGGAGGGAAGGAGCGGAGACCTTGCATGCCACTCTGTGAGGGCACAGTTTGCCGAAGCCGAGAGGAGGCTGGATACGACGGAGCAGGGTCACAACATCCAGATGCTTAATTCTGCCCCTGTATGTGAGAAAAGTCAGGCGTAAAAGGTCACTTGTCAATGTACTTACAGAGAGACACACTGCTACACACAAGCTTGAATGTAAAATACTTGTGGTACAAAATAAAGCACATACTTAGCCTCCGGGTCATACTCTGACCAGATTCTTTTGAACTCATCTAGGTGGTGTGGGCCGAGAATGGACCAATCACGTGTCAGATAGTCAAAGTTGTCCATGATGACAGCCACAAACAAATTGATAATCTGCAGAAGCCGCAAGAAAACATCTTAGTCAGTGTGTGTTTAGTGTTGCAGTGCCTCTTCTTGTGTGTATATCTGCAGGTGTGAATAATTGTGGGAATATATGCCTCAGTGCAGTCAGCAGAGTCTCAGGGTGCATTTGTATTTTTTTTTTTTTTTAAAGCTACAGCTAGCTAGCTTGGAATGGTTTCAGAACAGTTTGTATGACAGTAAATATCAGCCATAATCTTTGTTGAATGCGGCTGTGTATTGTGACCAAAAAGTCCCACCTTTTGGTACTGTATATATATATATATATATATATATATATATATATGTGTGTGTGTGTGTTTGATGGTATATAAATATAATAGAAATATCATATTCATGCTCATTTTCACAATAACAAAACATTTATTTGCCTTTGTTTAGTAGATATTGCTCAGTAAATACGAATAACTAGTATATACTCTGCATTGCAAGCCCTATTAATATTTAAGCTCAATATGAACTATATGCCATTGTTGCATAGGCCTTGCCCACATTATAAACCAAAACCTAATAATTAGGGCTGACTTGGGTGTTCAACAAAGCGTATTTGTAAAGCAAAGACTGCTGGATCTGGCTGCAAAGTTTGATTTGAATCAGGCTTACTTGGCGTGAGCTACAGACATTTAAATTCGTAATTGTCACTTAAGTGCTTCCTTTTGTCAAATTCCAAAAAAATATATAATATATATTCTCCTAAAAATCTTAAAAATCATTTTTAAGGTGCACCATAACAAAAGTACAGCATAGTGCTTATGTACCAGGAAGGCGCACAGCATGTAGAAGCTGATGAAGTAGATGATGGCAAATCCACTGCCACAAGTCATCTCCTCTCCAGGGTTGTAGTCGGACTCTGGATCACACAGTTTGCCTGGCATGCATGCCAACATGATTTCTTGCCATGCCTCACCAGTGGCACACCTGGGGAAAATGCGTTAATCAGACACGACAGACCAAACAGTCACTCAGCAATGCAGACCCATGAGAGTGAAAAAACACTGTCAATTCCCTCCTGATCCCTGACTCCTACAGACCTGAAGAGCAGCAGCACGGCCTGAGGGAAGGTCTGGAAGTTGTTGTTTCTGTTGATGTGAGTGCCATCCACCATGGCGATCTTACCAAACACCTAAAATCCAAATATTGTCTGTATGAATATAACTGCGAATCCAACCAAGGTAAAACTGAGTGGAAATGCATTTTCCATCAGCCTTAGTTACCAACCTGCATGCCAATCACAGCATAGATGAAGAACAGCATGGCGATCAGAAGAGCAACATATGGCAGGGCCTAAAGGAAAATAAGCGAAAGAAAAAGTAGAGCAAGGTTGATATTAACGCACCAGTGACTTGAATATTTCCCTCAGTCAGTCATGAGGTTCATAAAAGTATGAGGCCTCACCTGGAAGGATTTGATAAAAGTCCACAGCAGGGTGCGAATGCCCTCCCCTCTGCTCAGCAGCTTGACCAATCGCATGACTCGAAACAGACGGAAGAAGGTGATGGAGATGCGAGCGCTGTCCTCAGTGTTCTGTGGGGAATGCGCCAAGAGTCAGAGGATGGCAGAGTAACAGCGTATTTACTGTACACAGAGTGCCTGGCTGTGCTTTACTGGATGATGAGGTCTGAAGTGAGACCTAGGAACGAGATACATATGGGCTGAAAAAGCAGCACTGCATCTTTATGAGAGGGAAAACTGTTCAAGCCTTTGAATCATGTTTAGTTTTGAATTTAAACAAAGCTCATTTCTGTGGTCTGGTAGAGTAATTTCATGTAGCAAATACATGGCTCTTCTTTTGAGACCAAAAGGACAAACTGAGAGTGATACAGAGCGCAGTCTCTCATGCAGTGTAGCTGCAGCTGATATGTTTCTGTCAGTCTGCGTCCAAAGCACTGTCAGGAGCTCTGTCACTGTACAGACCTACAGGGGAGGAAGCAAGGAGGCAAGCATGCTGGAAAAACCTTGCCATACTTGACAGGACACATCTGCACAAGCATGGCACCCTCAGTCCAGAGTCACTGCATGCGGAGTCACAGTGGGACCAACCCTGACGGGTCGGCCAGGGGGTTCATAGGTCAAAGCTGGGTGACCTGATCCCAGGGGTCATCCATGGGTCACTACCCCACGCAAGAATGGTGGCAGAGACCATGTAGCAGTGTCAATGGTACAAACGTGAGGAGCGGCCCAAAACCGCTCCCACCTAACAGGACACACACTGCCACGTTTGAGTGACACACTCTCCTTAAAAATAACTCCAAACAGTTAGGAAAATGAAGAGCAAAATTTTTGAGGAAATATGCAAACAAACAAACGAAACATCTGAAAACAAACATGAGAACGCAAAATACAGAGAATGGAAGACCTTACCATGAGAACACAAATGAAATTGAAACTAAGCAATACAGTAGATCATAGGAAGTATTGTAGACAACAGAAGAGATAACAAACGAAGAAACAAATGCTTAGCTAAACATGGGAATGGCCCTGAGAGAGGGGGGTGGGGTGGGGGGCGGAACATCTTACCCCCATCTCATCCACCTGAGGAGTCTCCGTTGGCTTTAAAATCAAAGACCTGCATTAATGACTTATACAAAGTTACCACACCCTGCAGGTCTCCCACATGTTGGGCCCAACACTTACACATAACATTTCAGTAAGTCTTTATCACACGCCAGGACATGTCATTCAAGACAAAGACAGCACTAAATGGCCACGCCTCTCACATACAGTATAAAACTTACGGGACAAAACTTATCTTATCGTTACACTATGACATCAAAGACAGACATTCATCAACGGCTTATCACAACCTATGCACACTGAAAATAATGACAGACAGAAAAGAATCTTAATGCTTTAAACGTTTAAGACTGCCACACAATAGGTTTGTAACGCTTAACAAAAATCCAGTGTGGGACTTACAATTGCATGTAACACTGACAAAACAACATGGACTTACTTAAATACTAATTAACATTTAAGACTGGCACACAACTTTATCACTCCCCCGTGTAATGGCTGTGACTGATGCGACTGTATGGTTTTTATGGTTGAAATGCTTGGTGGTCATGTTAATGAAAAGCTAACTGACTGACGTAAGACATTTCTATGAATTCATGTCATGATAAAAATGCTTTCTGATTGTTAACAGCACAAAGCCTGGATTCTTAACTACATGTTTATAGCCCTGTATCTTTGTATCTTGAGATACAGGCTAATACACATCAACATATGACTTGACCAGACAAAAATCACACATTGTGTGCATGATGCATCATTGTTACCACACATAAGGCTGTAGTAGATGTATCAGTCATTGACTATGTGTCAAGACAAAATGCCAACAGTATAAGACAACTCCAATCTCACTCTTATCTGGGTTGTAATGAATTTGTGTAACCAAGTTGTTTTGAAAATGAGGCTTTTAAGTGGCTGGAATGAAACAAATGTTGGACCAAAACAAGATGAACATAAAAGAATCGATCTATTAAGTCTCTCACACAAATCCACACCTATGCAAAATTATTTGATGAAACAGTTAGTAATAACGGCCATAGATTATAGGATGTTGGCAGTATCCAGGGTGTGCAATGTATACAGAGAGAGGCCAGGTGCGTAATAAAGTATAAATAGGATCCATCACAGTGATGCATATGCTGAACCTGCATTATGATACAATTTTACAGCAAAAGAACAGGAGTAACTCAACAGTGAATAGGCCTAATGTGAGCAGAAGGCAGGGCTCAGCACTGAAAACAAAGAGATACTCCAGACAGATATGGCTTCATTCAAATCCTTTGGCACAGTACTTCGCAAAACTGTCAGAATGAAGTGCAGAATGAACAGAAATGATAAAATGTAGAAGTAGCTTGAGGAGGTTCTTTAGGTAATCCTGGCCACAGCAGTTGATGGAGCATGCGTTTGAGCATTGCCATGTTGCAGAGAAGCACTGCACACACACACACACACACTCTCTCTCTCTCTCACACACACACACACACATACGCATGACATTTCTTGACAATGAGGAGCCATAAGTGATGCTGATAGCATTGCAGCAACCCATGCATGTCAACAGTGCCCTGCCACAAAGCTGCCACAGGAGGGCGCTCTCACAGTCCGGTGCAGAAAGAGATGAGCGGATGAAAGGGAAAGAGGGAAAGAGAGAAAGAGAGAGAGGACGAAGTGGGAGGAAAACAGAGATAATAACAAATAAAAACAGACAGACTGAGATATACTGAAAACAGACAAATAGGAAAGGCAGTAATGTAAAGAGAGAGAGAAAGAGAGAGAGAGATAGTTTCTGTAGAAGTGGTCATGCACCTGACTGGAGTCTACACACCTGCTCTACACATGAGCTCCATTTCTGAGCTTTAAGAGCTCACTACAGGAAGACAGAACAGAACACAGAGACAATCACTCACAAAGACACAAACACAAGATCATCAAAGAACCTCAAACTCAGCTGCATCAAAGCACCGTTAGTGTTATAGTGATATTACACCCGTCAGGATCACTTTAAGTGTCTTCTAATCCGCTGGTGAAATTTCAGTTCACAGGATCTTACCTGATAACTGCATCATGAACGAATGTGTAGTCTTTTTCTTTAATTAGAGGACTGTAATTGAAGCCTTATCTGAGTTTTAAGCCTAATAAAGCTGATAAAGCTTTTCATATACACCACACTTTTGTCACTACACGACCTAATTGGGTCGATTTTCCCTACTACTGACGCACACATCAAGCTGTGGTGGCCTACACAGCATTAAGGGAAGTGTTGCCAGATTTCAAACAGAGAACGAGCTTTACTGATTCTACATCTGTCCTCAGCGCTGTGTAGGATGGATACGTCCAAGCTCTGAGCTCCAGGGCCATTCTGTCTGGAGGTAAAGATCAAGAAGAGGATGGAAAGAGAGAAAGGGCAAGCTTCACACAGGTTCTATGGAGAAAACTGACCGGAGGGGAATCGAGCGGGTGGCCAAGCGCCATCTGTGAGAGGCGGGACATGGACAGGATGTTAGGGGATGAGGTGGACGAGCCTGACACGCCTCAGCATGCGTTTGGAGAGGTGATCAGGTGGGGAGCTAATCAATCACGCAACTCAAAGCATATGTACAGGCAAGCAAATAGCAAAAATGCAAACAAAAAATAAAAAAACAACAGATCGTAGATCAGAATAAAAGGAATAGTAATATCTGATCTAGTTGCCACATGCAATGACAGCAAACCAGAAAAAATTGCGGTGGGTGAAAGGTGCCTCACAAGATCCATTATGAAAGGCCTTGTGAATTCAACATTATGTCACTTATCATTCACACAATATACTCACTCACTCACACACACACACACACACACACACACACACACACACACATATGCACACACACAGACACGCACGCACACAGGTTGGAGTGCACACACATAAAACACACATGCATAAAAACAGATCACCTACACGTCACAAAACATTATAACATGGTTAGTGCTTATCCACTGACACTCATGCAGACACACATTTTATAACACAAACACAGAAACACTGAGATATGAAATATAACTCCAGAAAAACAGCACTGCAGCTCAGAAACTAGAGCACTCAGAAGGGCTGTGGGGATGGTAGGCAGGTTGAGCAGTGAGACTTTGGTACACCGCACCTATAATAAGCACGGTCTAACCATATCTGTTCACAAAAAAACCCACTGGTGAAATGTTCCTCCTCCTGGTGTGTGTCTGCCTCTTAGACTATGAATTTGAACATCTGCAGCAGCATTTTTTTTTTTTACCATGTATACCCAAAGCACAACACAGCAAAATAGATCACAGAAATCTAGTCTTTTGTTTTTTTTCTTTGGGTTGTGCAGAACACTGTCCAGCCAAGCCATAGAAACAAGAGTATTTTTTTTTATAGTTAGTAGAGAAGTAGTCATCCACCATTTTATCGAGTCTTGACATGAATTTTGAAAGAGACTTTGCCTTGCTTTAATCAGTGTTGAAACAACCTTTCGATTGCCATCTACACTTTACTGCACTGCAGGATTTTCTACTTTTGCCCAAGTCAATAAAACATTAGATGACTAATTTAGTTCTTAATCCATTAGCACTGTAAAGGGGTCCCAAAGATAAAGTTGTTATAAAACAGGTTACACACAAAAAGACACTTGGATCATTGCCATACTTGCCTCTACAAGTTTCTATGGAAACAAAATGAACAAGAGTAAGAATTAGACAACCAGGCAGGCGGACACATCATGAATCAAGCTGCTCTAACCCAAACACAGGACTAGGCTCGCAAAGAAATGTGTGAGACACATTCTGTTGAAACATACTGTCACTGTCACATCATAAGTAAACCATCGGCTTGCTCTTCAGAAATATGTCATGATTCCTGTAACAAACAGTACTGTGACACATTATTGACAAACAGACATGCAGAAGCTGTAATATGCCAGCAAGAGAGGCTACTAGGTTAACTCACTATAAACAGAGTACTTCCAGCAATGGGACTGTACATGAATAAAAGTCAAACTGAAGCTTTACAGAAAAAGCCAATGGCGCTGTGTGATCGCAGTGAAACTACACTGTGCAAACCTTTCTGCTGATAATGGCATGAAGTTTTATCATGCTAAGTAGCAAGTCAACACCGACAGGGTAGCTCTTAGCTGAGTTTTTTTTTAGTTGAAGGGTGCAGCTGAACACAGAAGAAAATATCAATCTACTTTGTACTGAAAAAGCATGATGGAAACTTGGGTGAACGGTACCGCTGGCGGCCATGTGGCTTTATTGTAAGGCTTCAGTTCCACATGGAAGGCAGAAAAAGTAGTACTTACATTAACTTCAGTGATAGCAATATCGACGACGCTACCAACAACAATTAAGGCATCAAACGTGTTCCAAGCATCAGTGAAATAGTGCTGTTAATGCAAGTCGTAACACGTAAGGGAAAAAGATGTCAATGAAAAAGAGAGACAGAGAGGAGAATAAAGACAGGTGATCAGCAGAGAGGAGGAGAGACAGTGCGTGAAAAGGTTTGATGAAATGGCAGGGCGAGGGGAGGACAAACAAAGAGAGAAAAAAAGAGACAACGAAGTATTAAGGCTTCAGAGAGGAAAGACAGAAATCTACAATCCTGCCGTGGAAACCTGAGGAGGTGCCTGGAAAGCAGACAAGAGGTCAGAGAGCAGAGGGGCTCGATGCAGCCGGGCTTACTTACATCAATCTCACTGAGAACAATGTCTACTATGCTCCCAATCACAACCAGGGCGTCGAAAACATTCCAGGCATCCCCAAAATACCCCTGAATGAAGTCAGGGACGTGGAAGGATGGACGTGAGATTAACACACCATACTACGTCTTAGCTCTCATGCTGAAATCTGTCTTTAGTGATACTGATAACATAAAAACACACTGCAACTCGTGCTTCGTATATCAGACTAGTGATATACTTTGTATATCAGACTAGTGCGCTGATATTATAGTACTAGAAGATGCACTAGATGCATAAAGTAACATCACAACACGACCGCCAAGAACTCAACAAATATACATTAGGTGCTACTGTTCCCCTAAAGGTATAACAATTCATTCATTGCATCAATGCATCAATTATAAATACAATCTCATTGAACTGCATTGAGCTGCATGAATCACTTTGACTGAACCCTGACATATGAATGATATTCTTCCTAAAAAAAGAAGACTTAAGAATGTGCTGATCTAAATGAATATTAAGAATTGCAGCTTTTTTGCCAATTATAATTTTTTAGCACATATGATGCAGGAATTCTGTTGTCTGATTGTTTTGCTCACATTTCAGAGGAAAAAAAAGGAAGAATAAAAGACAATCAGCACTGTTTCTTTTACAGCTACAAAATGTTGGCTCGTTCCAGACTCAGATCTTGGTTTCTCACTGCAAGCTTTGCTTTCCAGTCAAAGACAGCAGAGTATCACTCAGAGAGATCTAGCACTCTATCAGCACTGCAGCCCACTCTGTCTCTTACTAGCATCCTGTCCTTCTTCTGAACAAAGAGCTGTCAGCCGAGGGGAGCGTATAAAAACACAAGTCATACACAGACTAACATGCACATCAGCTTTAAAGTATAATGCTCTATTTTTCAGCATTTAAAATACAATTGTGTGACAATAAAGGTGTATTAAAAGCCTGTGTATGTGTGCGTGTTTTGGGTGTGTGGGTTTGTGGTTTGTGTGTGGCGGCTCACCCTGGGTTTGAAAGCGATGAGTTTGAGAACCATTTCCACAGTGAAGACAGCAGTGAAGACCATGTTGAGGATGTCCATTACATAGTTAAAGAGCGCCGACTGGCCGTAGTGCTGCAGAGACGTGATGGAGCAATGAGGGAAAAGGACGTCAGGAACTACTATTGTTTTCACAAATATGAACAATATAGATATATAGATTTAAATTTACACTTAAGCATTAAAATATGAGGTACAAAAGATAGTGTCAGATCTTGTAAAAAAAAAAAAATCACAAAATATAACTAAGCTCTTTTTTTACAGCATTTAGGAAATTAACTAACTAGCGGGTTTCGAGGGCGTGCTTGCAGGGGGACGTCCTACCTGTACAGCCAGGCAGAGTGTGTTTAGCATGATGAGCACAAACATGATGTACTCGAAGCCGGTGGAGTTCACCACATACCAGAACTTGTACTGGTATGGGTTTTTAGGGATGTACCTCCTCAGCGGTCGGGCCTTAAGAGCATACTCCACACATTGACGCTGCACAGAAACACATGGACAGATGTTTTAATGCACAACTGAGAAAAGACATGATGGTCCAATTTTCAGCCTGTTGTTATAAGCTTAGATTCTACAATGTAACTAAAACAAGGTAATATAACTGATTAAAATACATAATAATCAGTGACATAGTAGAGACTACAGATAACTAGTGAAACTCTTTTATCTTTTATTATTTTCACTGTAAAGTGTTTGAAGCAAAATTAAAAAGCAGCCAAATACAACTCCAACCAGGGGGTACAGTCTTCTCTACCCACAGTAACCACAAACCTAGAAATTTCCTGTATGTAAATATACCAACTGGAAGATAAATCTCATCAGAAATGTCTTCATTTAAATCTGAAAATCTATTTTGAAATATTTACAATAATATACATATATACAGATTACCTACTGCTTATCATGTTATGTAATCAACAATTCTGGACACACACATAAAACCTGCACACTTCCTCCACACACTGTCCTTCACACACACATAATGACACAGTGTAAATAGGTTGACTCTGACCTGGTTCTTGTCAAGTTCACAGTTTTTGTACTCTTTTTCTCCCTGTTCCTGAAACGTGACGATCACAAAACCTACGAAGATGTTCATCATGAAGAAAGCGATGATGATGATGTAGATGATGAAGAAGATGGAGATCTCAACGCGGTAGTTGTAAATGGGGCCGAGGTTCTCCCTGTTCGAGTCGATGGCCTTGTACAGCAACCTGGGAGCCGAGATAGCAACGGAGAGAGCGTGTGTCGCAACAACAAAGGTGAAGTGCAGCAAAACGTGGGAATAGGAAATGTGTGTCTTACGCCGGCCAGCCCTCGAACGTGGACACAGTGAACAGAGCCATCATGGCCATGAGGACGTTGTCAAAGTTGAACTCGCTGTTGTGCCACAGTCGTTTATGGATGACAGGCTGATTCACGTCGCCATCCTTATACAGGATGTAGGTGCCCCTAGGAGCAAAATGACAAGCGACACAGACAAATCATTACAGTTATTACTACACAAGAACACTACATGCCAAATCAGCTGGTGGTACATGATAAAATGAAAAAGATAAAGAAATAAAACTAACTTGCACTCCTCTGGGCTTGACTTGGCTTCATCTGTACAGCGATAGAACTTTCCCTATGGAGGAAAAAAACAACAACACCTCAATAGTGCATACTTTAACCCTTAATTTAAAATAATACGCTACAAATGTTCATATAAAAGCATGAACATTTTGCTATTCTATGTTACAATCTCATACAACATACAATAGTGACTCAACCTATGCACAATTCATTAAAGCTTTTACACTTTTTTTTTTTACACTTCTTGTCTTATCACCATCTGCTGCACAGGATGTGATGTGCTTCATGTTTAGATAAGAATATAAAAATAAATATTAGAGCATAGGGTAATATAGGAGGGAATAGTCTACTCTAAATGTCTTCAATATTACAGTATACTAGGTCAGTGCCTATAATGAATGAAAAAAATGCCAAAATAATGACTGCTTATCACCAAAGGAGTCGCCAAAATCAAGACAAAATATTAGACAGATTATCACATTAAGGCGTAAACATGATAATCTGTGGATTATCCCTTTACTGTCTCTGTTTTCACGCATAATACGGATTGTTTTCAGCCTCAGAGTTGCTGACCTTGAAGAGCTGGACCCCTATACAGGCAAACATGAACTGCAGAAGGGTGGTGACAATCATGATGTTCCCGATGGTTCTGATGGCCACAAACACACACTGGACCACATGCTGCAATGAAGAGTGACAGGAGTGTTAGTAGATTACACCGACAGACAAACAGCGTCTGTAATTGTGGTTAGCGGTGTGGACGAGCTGGAGGACGACAGTGGCACGGCCGCACCTTTAGGCCTTTGGCTCGGTTGATAGCCCTCAAAGGTCGAAGAACCCGAAGAACCCTAAGAATCTTCACCACTGAGATGGCCGAGGACCTGGATCACGGCAGAGGAGTGCAGTGTCATTACAAAAAGTCAATTAAAGTAAAGTACTTCAACCACCTGAAAACAATGTATATTAAAAAGTGACCTCCTGCTGCACTAGGAGGTGAAAACAAAAATTTCAACCCATAAAATCGCCAGAAATTTCCATCACCCTCAGATAAAGCTGTTTCCCTGCTGTTGCTTTACACCTCTGAATGATCGCTCTCCATGTTATGTCCCAACACAAAACATTTTGTTATAACAGCAAATACATAAAATCAAGGCAGCAAGATGATAGTTCATGTATCCTCATGACCTCCGCGTTAAACATAACAGATGGTTGGAGAAGTTGAAGCAGAGCAGTTGCTTAGAAAAGAGCCAAGGCTCTGCATATGATCATCATAATTCACACGACTTCAAACCTATAAAATTGGGAGAGGCTGGAGCACGGTGCCAGTGCTCACCTGACTATTTCCCTATAACCAAAAACTTCCCCATACCAAAAAAAAAACAGTCTAGCAAACAAAGAAAAACTTCACTTAAAGGTGTTACATATGGATTATTGAGGACAGACAAATGCAACTATACATTTCTCCCTCCCATGTAAAGCATCATAAGCTGTTGGCCATGTTTAAAATATTAAATTTTTACCACAGTCTGTTGGTAAACACACCACTACATTAATTTTTGAGCAGAGTTTGAGAAAGCCAATCTGAACAAATCGAAATGTTTGCCTCTGGATCCACGGGATCTCGTCATCCAATATTTTCTGGTGAGAAAATTGATTCACACAGGTCTAGCTATGTGAGATAACATTACATGGGATCTTAAAAAACATAGTGAGGCCTCATGTACTGGCTCCTTCCTGTCTGAAGTGTATCTGTGTGTTCTGGATACTCACTGAATCCCAAAGGAGACTAGCGACACTCCCACTACCAACAGGTCCAACAGGTTGAAGTAATTCCTACAAAAGGCTCCTTTATGGAGGAAAGCTCCATAAGTCGTCATCTGGGGAGAAGACAGAGGACTTTAGAGGAGAAAATGACAAAAAACACACACACATATACACACACCATCAAACACGCTGCACGCTAGACGCACACAAACACAAGTTTAACAGTTACACCCCACACTTCTGAGGACGCAGACACACATCCAAAAATGTTAAAAACACATATACTTGCAAATGACAGTCACTCCCTTTCACACACACACACACACACACACACACACACACACACACACACACACACACACACACACACACACACGCACACACACATACACGCACGCACACAACACTCTGTACACACGTCTCCACACTCTTGTAGATCACTCTGCTTCGGGGTGGCGAGCTCAGAGCAGTAAAACAGGAGGCTAAAGCTACCATCGCCACCCCCACGGCCCTTAACTACATGAATGTAGTAGTAAGTCATTCATTTCACAATCCACTATGGAACGAGGCAATAAAACATGCAGTTTGTTGCCACGCTGAACAGGGATATTTACTACCTGCAAGGCCTATAGTTATAGTGATTGGAAAGTAGAATGCCCTTACTGTCACATTCATGTGGACCGTCATCTTAAAGCACATTCCATTATGTTCTTTAATAGTTTAGAGTAAGGGGAAGCAGCTCCCAATTAAAAAACTTCAGTTCAGCAGGCAGAGAAGAAAAACCAGCCAAAATAACTCTTGTTCAAATCATAATAAAGGATTCATTTTCCGAGTGCATGAAAACGTAGAGCCCTGCAGAACCTCCAGCAAGAGAGGGGAGATAGAGAGAGAAGAGGAGTGCTAACCAAGAGCACAGTCGCAGAGCGGTAATTCAAAATCAAGCAGCGGTGGACGTCGCAGGCTTTTGCCCAACTCCACATTTCTATGCACTCAGTCAGGGATAGCAGACTGAACCATGCTCAGCAGGAACATGGTTGATTTTGCCCCCTCTTTTATGGGTAATCTGAAGAGCAGTCAGTATGAGAGGCATGGAGTCGGCTTTGACTGGAGATGGCTTTACATCTTTGAACACCTCCCTGAAAATGACTTCAAACTTCAGCCAATGCCATGCGGCTTAGCAGCCCATAAATGTTTTGTTTCACTGCACAAAGAGTTGAGTGGCATTTTTTTTAATCTGCATTAAAACTGCATCATCAAAATTCAAAATCATTTCAGCGTTGACTGCCCAAATATGACATGACACCGATGTGAGTATGTAATGTCGATGTTTCCTTCCCCCAACATGAGCTCTTTGATTCGTGAAATTTGAACAAATCTTGTGTTTGTGTTAGTGTGTGCAAAGCTGCTAATGAAAATTCCAATGTTTTGTTTTTTTTTTTTTTTCTTCTAAAAGAGGTGCCATGAAGAAAAAGTAAATAAGAGAAAGGAAACAAACAAGCCAGGTTGTACTGAGTGGCAGGTGACACACAAGGAGAGAATGCAGCAAGGCTCTCGTTGTCATTTAAGGGGTTACCTTCAACACGATCTCAAATGTAAACATACTAGTGAAGACATAATCTGCATAGCCTAGGACCTGGAAGGCAACGAGACGTTTGGAGTGTTATTGGGGTGTAGTTAGTCACAGCACGGACAGGGGACACAGGGCATTTACCTTCAAAACGATCTCAACAGTAAAGATAGCCGTGAAAGCATAGTCAAAGTAACCAAGTATCTGCAAAAAGCAACGTACATGTTTAACACAGACAGTACATTGTGCATGTTCATACAACATATCAGAACAAGTTGAATAGAAAAAAAAAAAAAAAAAAAAAAAAAAAAAAACAAACACTCACTACATGTTTTCTGGATAAGGTTTGTGTGTGTCTGTACACATCACAATTTGGGTTATTTACAAATTCTATATTATTTTTATGAGTTATAGCACTAATTTGTTAATGTGTTACAGTTATCTCACTCTTGCATTATTTGCCATATGTCACAAATGAAATTAATAATAGTGATAAGATATGATAAGATAAGACAAGATAACATAGCTCTAATAGTTTTTCTCCGGAGAAACTTGGTGTGCACAGCCATTTATTATATATAATATATATAAATATACAAACCAATGTAATAATTCCTAAGAATACATCATCTATAAATTCAATAAGCTATAATAATATATAATGCTTAATTACTCTAATATAGTTTCAATCAATACAGTGTTCTGCATTGAAGAGGAACACAGGAGCTGGGGTAAGAGTTTACTAACACTGTCCAAGAATTATTATTATGACACTAAACAAACCAAATATGGCACATTAACACTAAAACTGGAAGATATATGAATTCATAATGTCACCTGTGATGAGCTTATCTTTGCCACACAATCAACTGAAAGTCACAGATTAATTTCTTTGGCGAAGGAGGTGAAGGGATTGTGGACTTACAATATTGCGTGCTGAGAAGTTTCGGATAGGATCCTCAGCAGCGAGTGAGACAGAACTGAGCATGATGAACACCAGGATGAGGTTGGTGAATATGTGATGGTTGATGAGTTTGTGGCATGCCACACGAATCCTGAAGCACCAAGAAAACACGGCACAGCAAGAGAAATCACTGTTGTATTTCCTACTAACTTTTTATATACATTTTTCTTACAATAAGATCTTACAAGTCCACAAACAGGAAGATAACAAGAGAGTATCTGCAGATCAGTTTGACATAGTGCATAATAATTTCACAGTATAGACAGGTGTGGCAAAAGAAATAATGAAGTACATAATACAATATAAAGTCTTTACAAGAGAAGAGATGTCTGCTATGTGTATGTATATGTGTGAGAGTTTCTTACGGGTTGGTGTTGCTGAATATGAAGAAGGCACTTCCTTCTGGGATGGGAATGATCTTCTCCTTCTTTACCAGTTCGGAGATGGCTGGCCGAGGTCCTGCCGGAACCTCTGGGTCCTCCTCCTCCACTGCGTTGTCATCATTGTCTTCCTCCTCCTCCTTACGGTCAACAAATAAAGTTGTGAAAACAGTCGACTTGCACTCAACTCCACAAAAAGTAACAGTAAATCAGAGTTTGAACGAAATCAGCAGTACCTTATCATCTTTATCGTCATCCTTTTTGTCCCTGTAAAGCAAAAAAAGCAAAGCAGCATGCAGTTACTACCATGCCAGCAATGTGTTACTAACATTAACACGGTTATTATTTTTCACACGGAGACTTAGCGAAAGATAAAAAAAGGTCACCCTTTTTTGTCTCCTTCATCTGTGTTGAGAGACTCTGCATCTGCCAAGTTGTCCACAGCGATAGCCAAGAAGACATTCAGGAGGATATCTAGACAAAGTGTTCGGTAAAGGACAACTCTTTCATTGAAAATACTGACTAAAACGAGGGTTGGAGTTAAAGTTAAGGTTTGAGAGCAAGATAAGTGATGCAATTTATCCCAAATGAACTAATAATATATGCATGTGCAGTATACTTAATGTGTAATACGCTGTATCTATCTGAATCTACCATTTGCAAGGAGGAGCTCAGAAAGTGTTGTGTGTGAAGCAGCTAAAGGTGTGTGAGCATCAGGGGGAGGATACAGTTTCCACAGATGAAGAGGATGATGAAGTAAATGCACACGATCATCCCTGAGGAGGAAGGGCCACCGTACGCCATGATGCCGTCATACATGACAGCGTTCCAGTCTTCTCCAGTCAGGATCTGAACGGATCACACCACAACAACATGACCTTGATTATATGCTCTGTGTGTGCAAAAAAAATCATACAGAGGACTAGTGTCACACAATTTTTTGCAATACAGTTGTCCCTCGCTATAACGCGGTTCACTTTTCGCGGCCTCGCAGTTTCGCGGATTTTTTTTTGTGTAATTTTGCATGTTTTTTTTTTTTTAACAGCGCATTGTGTTCTGCGTCCTGATTGGCTAAGGGACTGTAGACCATTGTCAATCAATCTCCTCTGTGCCGTGTCTCCTGTACAGTACAGAATACGTTCATTCTATAATACTGGAATTATTTTTCTACGAAGGTTTGAACTTTGAGAGTGTTTAAACAAGAGAGAAAAGTGAGAAAATGTTAATGCCTGTCTGAGAAAAGTGTATAAAGTGTGTAGTGAGGGGTTTTACAGCCTTAAAACATTTATAATAATTGTAAAAAATAAAGCTGACTACTTCGCGGATTTCGCCTATTGCGGGTTATTTTTAGAACGTAACTCCCGCGATAAATGAGGGACCAATGTACTGTCAATTCTCTGGTACCTTATATTGATACGTACCGCTTATGCACTTCATTTTCATATGAGGTTATGACATCCATAATCCAGTATGCTGTGTTAAAAGCATTGTACTATTTTCTTTATAAATTGGAATGGGGATTTAGAATTAAACAGTTTTGAGTGAGTTTGTCATCCATTAGTCTACTGAGGTGTTACACAGCAGGTGGCATTTTAAGATCTATTTATACATTTTCAGTCAATTCTGTGAAGTACTGCAATATATCAAATCAATACCGTGAACCATACTGTATTATGATATGCACTGTGCTGTGAGGTCCTTGCCAATAACCAGCCCTCTTTCAATTATGCTGCAGACTCATCGCCAACATCAAGCCGAACTATTCCAACTCCTGTCGATGAGAGAGCAACGACACACCGACTGCCACTGACTGAGACTGAACATCAGAACACAAACACACCTGAAACACAGTGAGCAAAGCTTGGGGGAAGTTGTCGAAGGTGCTCCTCTTGGTCTGCGTCTCATCGAAGTTGAATTTGCCGCCAAAAACCTGCATGCCCAGCAGGGAGAAGATGATGATGAAGAGGAAGAGCAGCAGCAGCAGGGAAGCAATGGACTTCATGGAGTTGAGCAGAGAAGCCACCAGGTTACTTAGAGACTGCCAGTGCCTAGAAAAGACAGAGAGAGAGAGAAATGATTAATTGAACACTGCAAACACACATACAGAGACACACACACACACACTCATGGTCAGATACACACAGCACGTGAGCGGTCTTACCGTGTGACCTTGAAGATCCTCAGCAGGCGGACACAGCGGAACACAGAGATACCGAGGGGCGACATGATTTCCAGCTCCACCAGAATCGTCTCGGTGATGCCTCCACACACCACAAAGCAATCAAAACGGTTGAACAGTGACACAAAATAGGCCTGCAGCCCAAGACTGTACATCTTCACCAACATTTCACATGTGAACAGGGCCAGCAGCACCTTGTTGGCTACATCTGAAAAGCCAGAAAAAAACATAGTACATTAATTAAAAAAAAAAAAAAAAAAAAAAAAATACACACATATACGTACTGCAGTGTGAGATAAGTGAAATATACATTTAGTATCAGATATGAAACACATGATAGGTTAAAGAGCTACTACTCAAACAGTCAAAAATTTATGTGAAAACTCAGCGGCAACAGCTCTTTACAAAAACAATGACACGGATAATCACAATAATTCACAGACCTCAGTCGAGAAGAGGGGATGCAAACACCAGCAAACTGTATTTATCCACCCCAAAAGAGTACAAAGTCACTCAGATACACAGTTTTCCAGTGTTTTTTTGACAGGAAACAGTTGTTGTACTGATGTGACATGAGACAGGGAAGATCACGGCAGGCTGGAAACCTTGCCATCTTACACAGCAACTATCTGGATAGAAATCAGTGGGCCAATGTGTAAAGAAAACGTCAGAGTCTTGGGCACCCTGGCAGTTCACCATGTACAGCGCATACCATGTACAACTGAGGCAAAGCTGCAGTGGCCTGGGTTCAAATCTGGCCAATGCCCTTTGCTGTATGTCATCCCCTCTCTCGTCCCTGTCTCTAAACTGTGGCTGTCTAATAAAGAAGAAATGCCAAAGAAGTTATCATAAAAAAAGAATCTGGATAGATTGAACTAGGGCTAAATGGGAAAACATTTGTGCTTTGGGTGAAGTGTCTCTTTAAGAAGTTTGTAAACAGGATATCCACAAAGTGGCTGTTTTTGAGCACAGTAGTTCTGAAATAGTCACTCATGAATTTCAGGCAGTAAATTTTGCCAAATACAGATCTATATCCTTTTGGAATGAAACCCTTCATGTGCAGTGCAGATGTATACACACCCTGCACTTGTGTCAGCCACAGAGGCTGGTTGTAGTGCTCTGATGATATGGTGAGAGTGTTGAGGAACACCAGGATGATGACCAGCCAATAGAAAGGCACCGATTTTACTGCCAACCGGCACTTCCTGCGGCAGCACCTGTTCCAGCGGCGCCAGCGCCGACTGCAGGAAAAAGAAGCAACGTCAGTACAAAAAGTAATACTACCACTACTTGTTTTACTAAGAAAGAGAGTCAGTAGCACGTAGAATCTGGCCTCATAAATTATAATGTCTAAACAAAGGAATAAATATATCACCCCAGTGTTTTTTTTTTATTTTTTTTTTATAGCAAATCAATATGGCTCGTTTCCCTAAATAATATGAATGCAGTAGGATGAAAGGAAGGGGCCATAGGGGAACTGCGTCAATATCTTTTTTGCAAGTCACACTGTACAGTAAATGAGCTCAAAAACCCTGCGTAAGGCTTTCCTCTAAAAATACCTTATGGTACATGCTGACTTTATAAGGGCCGTTGATTTATCATCCATAGTAAAGTCTCATTAAAAATCTCTGCAGAATCATGAAAGCCAAGCACTTACTGAAATAAAAGACTGCACAATCTCACGCAGGCACAAACCTTACAACAACAGTTGCATGCATCATGCAGAGACACAGACCCATTAGAGTGTATACTGACCTGAACTTTGACTTTGAAATTTTTTGACTGAAAGAATCAAGAATTGGTCAAAGTTTATAAGTGTGGGTAGCAGGCCGAGGCTAGTTTGTAGACAGTTAGATACAGGTTAGCAATCAATCACAAGATGGAGTGCGCCCGACAGAGGAAAATTACACCAATTAAAGTGAACAGTTAACTGCAACTTTACTGTATTTGGTTTTACAACTTTATAATTAAGAAGTGAAGGATGCTGCACAGGCTGACGTAGACGGCGGTATGTATTTTGCTCTAACTTCTCACCATAGAGGTCCACAGCACGGCGTTTTCTCATCCTCTCCATTTGGATTCTCTGTGTTCACAGATTCTGTTTCACTGGCTGGAACGCTCGCTGCGGTAGCAAACAAAGCACATATGATGCACCCAAAAAATAAATAAATGAATAAATAAATAACTAGGAAAAAAATAACAAAGTCACACACACACACACACACACACACACACACTTTTTTCAAATACCCCTCAAATACACTAAGCACATCCAGGGGAAAGAATTGAAATAGAAATGAAATGAACATTGCCTGCATGACACCAGGCATTTTTCTGAGGAATATTCAGAAAAAAAAACATGCAAATCAGCAGAGCTAAAAAGGACTTCATCAAACTATATGCAGGTGTGTCAGAAACAGTCTGGGTGTTTAAAATTATAATTTTTCTTCCAAGAGCAACAAAACTATCTAACCTCGCAGAAAGGAAGGCACTAAGTGTTGCTGCTGTGCAATCATTGTCATCATCACTATCATTTACCAGCCAGTGGATGGGAGCTGACATGGGACAGGCGACTGGGCAGCTGCTGTATGAGGGCTGACTGATGCAGACAATGAGGAGCGCAGGGAGGAAGAGAGCCGAATGAGGAGGAGAGAGCTCTTAAAGCTGTCTCTGAAATGCTACTCTCAAAGTACTGCCGCAGCTTTGGAAGACAGGTGATGATTAAGACTGCGTGAAACGTCTCACTGCTTTAACTCGTGTGAGAGAGTACGGTCTGTCGAGAGCGCACGCCGCCGCTTAGCCTGTGTGAGAGTGTTCGCTTTGATTCCCCGAGTCGTCAGACAGCTCTCAGCTCTGCGAATACTGCTGACTGCTGGAGTAGTGATCTGGGTTTAGCCTTTTGCCTATATTCACACTGAGCCGCTGCTTTAAAATGGGACATGGAAAGGAAAATGGGGTGTGGCTGCTATCAAACACAGCTGTATTTCTATTCCTCTCCAGACTCCTCTTTATGCGGGATAGTGTAGTACAGGCTGGGCCTTTTTTAGTTAGAAACACAAGGCCTTGGGGGAGGATTGATACAGAGGAAGTGACACAAAGGAGGTAAACAAAAGCTAAAAAGACTGTGATGTTCAGACAGAAGGGTCAAGCACAATAGCAAAGCATGAGCAGCATAATGAAGCATTACACATACACACACACACACACACACATACACAAGCACACACTCACTGAAGGTGCTGCAGTTGGAATTTCTCAGCTACTACTGGTCATTTTGAAAATAAATATCCATCTGTACCTATTCCCTACAAATATATTCAATGATATCATTGTGAAGAAAATAGCAGCACACTTTTGAGTAAATAAATAAAAGGTTCTGCACTGACAGATGGAAGTGAACCCGATATTTTTTGCACTAGTACAAGATGGCATGCAAGACAGCAGTATGGTGTTTATCAGCAAATGCAATAAGTCAAATTTGCTGCTTTGAGAAATAAAAAAAAATAGAAATCTTTCCATTTTGGTGGATCAAAGCTCAGGGATCACTTTGATCTTATTTTCAGTAAAAATCTGAAAATTTCCTTGTGTGTCAGTCAGATCGGTCAGGGCATCCAACACACACATGCACTCCTACACACACACACACACACACACACACACACACGCACACACACTCACAATACAATTCAACACTGGAGGGAAAGCACAGGATTTACCATGAGTGTCGGAGGACTGGCTGAACCACCCAAACCTTCCTTTCTTCTTCTCAGTGAGATCAGCCAGAGTCACCCCTTCATGTGCAATGCATGCAAGCCCATGCATTGAGACACAACGGCAGAGCAGAGGAACAAGGGGGGCGAGAATGGGCTGCGGTCAACATGGGTCAGAGCAGACAAACCACCACAACAACATTCACGGCAGCAGTATTCAAAATGACAATAGCCAATGACAACACCATCGGGAGCCACATGGACTGTAGACACTGAGGAGGGGTAGAAAAACAACACAGAGAGCTGTTAGTCACAATGACCACCTGCAGGTGACGAGGCCCGATGCAAACATATTACCATGCAAATTAAAACATTTGCATGTTCACATGTCAGCAGGGGCTCATATCCTGTTGACAGACACCAAAAGCCATGATGGATGTTGAAGGAAAACACCGTGGACTGTCCTCTTCAGAGAATGAGCCTTTTTCAAAGCTCCAGAAACCTCAAACTGGCCTCACAGTGTCATTTTTAAGTGTTGTTGGCTGTGGATGTTTATGTTAATGACGGTAATGATGCTACACATGATAAATTGCGCAAATAAGAGAGCTTCAGAGTAGCTGTAAGGTTTATTTTTTCACTTTGACAGAGATAGGCTAGTGACCCCCATAGACTTCAAGTCTTTATGCTAAGCTAACAGAAGATGCTACCCACTGGATGTACAGAGGTGAAAATGGTATCAAATATTATATCTCAGTCTGGTTAAGTGAGAAAAAGATTACTTTCTCCAACCCATTGGAGAATTCCTTTAAAACTGTTTAATGATTTTAAAACCAAATATTTATCCAATTGAATTTCAGAGTTTCAGTTTCAGTTTCAGACTTTTTAAGGACCTACAGTGCAGACACCCTGACGATAGGTGGGAAGTGGCAGAAGTGAAGCAGTATGTAGACTTAAGTCAAACTGGTGGCAGGGAGTGTCTTCTCTAAAGCTCATATCTGTATTTAATGGTCCGATGGGAGATGGTGCTGAGCTCCAGCTGAGACAGAGGGGTGGAGAGACAGAAACGAGAGATCCTCCACTCAAACTATATGGTGGAGCCAGTTGCAGCTTCTCTGTTCTGCATCGTGTGCGCTGCTTATATAAAGAGGATTTGGATTAGGAGTTTTTCTTCTGCTCAAGTATAATATGATTTTTTCCCTTTCTCCGTTCTCAGACAAACTAGGGTGGTACACACAGCGCTCGACTGCTGACAGTAGCATGCACTGAGGTTAAAGAAAGTATAACAGTCTGGACTCAAACACTTTTTCCAATCCTTGAATTCAACCCCGGTGAGGAAGACTGCTCCTTTGTCAAAGCGCTTCTACAATGCGTGGGAGTGTGTGTAAGCAAGTGCACGTGTGTGTCAGTGTAAAATAGCCAAAGAAAGTGTCCTTACCTGATAGTACAGCTACGAAACAGATACTGCATGCAATTTTTCATTATTAACACACTATACATACCATCAGTCTGTGATGTTCAATGTATCCCTTGAGTTATTTGCAAACTTTGCAATTCACCTTTCTGTTGTATCCACTTTCCCTTAACCTGCCTCATCCACTTCCTACATTTCCCAGAATGCCTTTTGACAACCCTTAGAGAACATGCCTGCTATTGTTATTATATTCAGATGGTTTTATGTAGGTGGAGAGATCAATGGCGGTAGCAGAGTAAGAGCAAGAGAGCAAGTCTTTCCATTTGAAAAAGCGAGAGTTATGCTCCTTACTCGAAACACATGTCTTGCGGCTGCATTGCATAATGGACTGGCAAAGTTACCATCACTGAAGAAATTATCTCTCATCCTTATGTATCATTATTATTAATATTATTCGTGTTATTTGTCTTGGATTTCTTCCTGTGCGTTTGTTGGACATCTGTACAAAAAGGTGAGTCTAGGAGAAAGCCTGGACTCTGGCTGCTGAAGAACTGAATGTTTTAGACTACTGAAAATCTACTTCTGGAAAACTGAGTTGTAGCTGTGCTGGAAACAGTTGAACATGACAACAAGTTGCCTACATTCAACATGTGCAGGAAAAAGAAACATACACCACCAAACAACAACATGGTCCTAGACATGCAGCTGCATCACCAATATCATTTTTCTAAACTGTGTTTCAGGGTGGAATATGATCTTCTATCAGTCTATTATCTAGTTTCATCCCACTGTATTGAGCTATATTATTTGGCACTCTAGCTCACAAATCTCCCACAATGACATTATGCTCTCTGGAAGACATGCCGTCCTGTACTTAGAGTAAACAACCTCTCAAACCAAGAACCTTAGCAATAATGCACACTGGCGGCTGCTTTCCTTGATGTAACAGAACAGTTTCACTCATTTAGTCAAATATATTGAAGGGCAATGGGATGGCAGTGCAGCATTAGTCTTCAAGCAATCTTAGCTGCAAGTCACACTGAAATGAATCCAGGAAATACACAACATTAAAGAGGCAATGTGCTTGCAAAATGCCAATTCATTGTGACTTCAGTACTAGAGTGTGTGAAGGAGGTGGGTAGGAGTAGGTGCTTACGATTGCGCTTGCCTTCCTCATCGGCTTCATCCTCGTTCTCGGGGTCGATGTCCTCGGCCTGAGTGATCCAGTCCAGATACCCCTTCAGATCCTCCTCGAGCTGCTGCTTCTCACGAAGCTTCTGGAAGTCTCCACGAGCTTTGGCCTTTTCTCTCTCCTTGGAGAACTCTCTGGGTTCGCAGAAGCACACACAGACGCAAATTAATAAAAATAGACCAACACAGAAATTAACACACTGTCACTGCAAACAGCACACAGCAATGAGTTTAAGTCACCACCAACAATGGAAGATTACTCAGTCATGAAATTTTCCAGCAACTGCATTTTGTACATATTTCAATACATCAGCCGCAACAATTTGAATGCCTTGTGTGTTTTTTGTAACCCTAGCCACTGGAGGGAGATGTACACCTTTGAATGACAACACATCACTATATTCAGAGAGCTAGTGTATCGTTTGTTGGTTCCATAGTAGAGCATCTTATTCATACAGAAAAAGAAACAGAGGTAAAAAAAAAAAAAAAATGCCTCAAGAGACATGCAGTGTTTGCACCACATCTCAGTTCACAGTTTATATACAACAAAGACAACTGGTAGATACTACAGAAACTACATACAGTGTTGGAAGAAATCAAAAAGTGCGGTCAAGATATGCATGGTAAGTCACACTTGTCACTGAATGCAAAAACTGTGTTTAGGCTATGACTGAATAATTGCTTAACATGAGTGGAAATTCATTATCTGAAAATAGGATGCATATCACTAAAAAGAATTCTGACAAAAATAACGACGTTTGATAGACCCCTAGCTACACTAAAAATGTAGTGAAGCCATATCTGATAAAATGACACAATCTTATTCAATGTATACATATTAAAATATATTCAAAATGTTGATTCGGTTACAAAGACTGTATTTTGGTCAGTAATCTGGAGCCTGAACCTGGGATGTTCATTCATTAGCCCCATCTCAATCCACTGACAGGACTGCTAGAGTGTCTGAGTTCATGATTATGTTAACCTTGTTGACTTTTGCATCCTCCCCTTTAAAATCAGGCTGTGCTTCAGCTGGTCAACCATCCAGAGTTAATTCTACTGTAATACCCCACCCCCACTCCTCTGAGCTGGGAAAGCAAACTGAGGTTTGAGAGAGCTTAGGAGCACAGAGGGAGTGAAGGGCGAGGAATAAGATTAATTTCTCTCTCAGGAGGTTGGGTGGGATGGGGCGGGGGAGGAAACACTCACTTTGCAGCTGCTGTGGAAAGGACGTGGCAGTGGGGGGCCAACAAAGGTCAGAGATGCACAGCTAAAATGTATACAACGTTTGTCTAAAGATTGTACCTTACTACAGCCAATCACTAGCTTGATATGTCTCTATATGCTTCTGTAGGCTTTGTGTTTTGAGTATCTCCAGTGCCAAGTGGGTGTACCAAAGAGCATATAGCTAACACCGCTCCCTATACACAGCACACTGTGTACACACTTCACACACTGCAAACCAAAACCACTGCCTCTTACCCACTTAGCACACCCAACACAAGGTTAAGCACGAAAAAGGAGCCCAGAATGATCAGGCTAACAAAATAAATCCAAGGTGTTTCCCATCCGATGGCATCATTGACCTGCAGGAGTTAAGAGCAACCAGTTAACGGACAGCAACACACGCAGAGACAGAGGAGAACGAGGTGCTTACCCGCTCAACACACCCAAAACCAGGTTAAGAACGAAAAAGGAGCCGAAGATCACAAGACTGACAAAGTACACCCATGGAAGCTCAAATCCCATAGCATCATTCATCTGGAGGAACAGGCATCACCAGAAGGGTCAGGAGGAGAGGAGAGAGAGAGAGAAAGAGAAGGATTGAAGAGAAAGGAAAAAAGAGCACAGCTGTTTAAGCTGGAAAATGTCAAAAAAGAAGAGAAGAAAGCATAAAGTAGCTTTGGACAAAAGGTTCTGTGGGAATACTGACAGAGTGCAAGGATAATATTGTTCGATGAATTGTTGAATGAATTCAAACAATTAATCAGATCAGATAAGAATAATAAAAGAGGTGGGACAGATGCATCTAGAACAGCCTCATCATCAGCATGTCAGTTGTATCCTGGCTTTGCGTCTGATCTAAACAGACATCTAAGCTGAAGGCATGTGGGGAGTCACAGGTCATTGAACTGGGTGGACCATGAGGGACTCACCCAGTAGAGCACGTCCGTCCAGCCCTCCATGGTGATACACTGAAACACCGTCAGCATGGCAAACATGAAGTTGTCAAAGTTGGTGATGCCACCGTTGGGACCGTGCCAGCCCTCCCTGCACTCGGTGCCGTTGATGGGGCATTGGCGCCCGTGCCCTGAGATTGCACATGGAGCTGGCTCCTCCTCCGCTAACACATCTTCAGGAAGAGAGGAAGAAAGGCGGGATTGGAAATCACTAATTTTTTTAATGCCAATGCTGAAATTACTGCAAATAACTGAGAAGATTTTAAGACACAACGTCTTGTTTCTAAAAGTTTCTCTGTCACCAATAAAAGCACAAAATTCTTTGTGACATCCAGTGCAAACCACAGCAAACTGCAAAAACGTTATCCAAGGATGGCTGAACAATATGATTAAAAATCTATTATTATTGTTATTGTTATTATCATTTTGACAGATATTGACAGACATTTACTGGCATTTGATGGGAATGATAATTTTATTATCATGAATTTCATTTGCACTAAAAAAAAAAAAAAATGATGACGGGATTTTTATGACTTTTTTTGCTACTTTTTAAAATCTGGGGAATACGAACTGTAGGCCGGGGCGTCTCTGTAGCACCACAATACTACATTTGTAATGATGTATTGCCACATATTTGACCTTTATCAAAAACTGCAGTTCCTGCAATTTGGATGTTGCATTTAGCCATATCGTGATTTCAATATTTTGATGAAACGTCAGCTCTACTTCCAGGTTAATATACAGGCTTCATGTGCTGGCGGTTTCCTCTGAAATAAATAGGAGCTGCACAGACTGATTTGCATTTTAGCTCGTAGAAAAATGCACCATCACCATCTTTCCGTTGTTCATAGAACTTGATATATTGATGCCATGCCTCTCTTTTTCCAGGTAGTGTTGCAACTAGAGATACACCTATCATATTCAATCCAACAGTCAAAACAAACTGATTGAACATAATATGATGGCAGCACTGGCTGACTTTTTGGGAGACTGAATTAGCTTTCTACAATATGTGAGGCAATAACGCACATAGGCTTGTTTTATTTTGTCACACTGTGTATCCGAATGTGGAGACTCTTGTACATCTGTTCAACTGAGCTGAATGTATAACAGTCCCAGAGCATGCATTAGGCTTATCTTAAGTTAGCGATCAAACTGAAGTGTATCTTTATATTTGCAATAATCTGTGTACGAGAAAAGTCGATTCAGACAAACTGACATGCGGTCAAGAGAGCGTACCTGTGCCAGGAATATAGCAGGTCGCGTGCATTTTACCGATGAAAAGCTCCAGGCCAATAATAGCATAGATGATAATGACAAACAAGACCAGGAGGGCAATGTGAAGGAGAGGGACCATGGCTTTAATGATGGAGTTCAACACCACCTGTAAACCTAAGCAAGGAGGAAAATACACAGGTTATATGGAGCTTGGGTGTGCTTTGCCAGTGTATGAAGGCATGCATGTGATGCACAAACTGGATAACTTATTTTGGCTGAAACCAGGCTTGCTGGTATTGCAAAAATATTTCTTGTATGCCCAGACAGTCCATTAATTTATGAATTTGTCCTTTTGTTGCATCTCCCTCTAGTTTCTAAATGTCTAAATAAACATGCAAATAAGTGAACTGCTCACTCTTGAATATTTTTTTTAATTAATCACAATCATATCATTTTTTTATATCTTCTTTTGAGAGAGGAAAAAGCCAAATATACAAAGGTTGACATGGTTAACATCATGACAGGTTAATGAAGACACAAAACAGATTTTAAATTTAGTTCATCAACATTGTTCCATGTGAATCTACAAGAAGAGGGTTCCTTTGTGTGGCTCTTGTTTTAAATTTGTGATCAGGTTTATGTTATATAAAAAGAACGTGCACTTATGCTATAACCATGAAGCTCAGAAATCTGTCTTTCTCAGTTGGTTTGTTTTTATTACATCCAGAGCTCATGTCTCCAAGGCATTGATTTATACTGTTAGTCTTTTTTTAGAAAAAATGTCCTCAGGGGCGGCACACAGGCCATATGGACTCATCATGTTTAACCCCTCACCCCGCAAATGCAAATAATTCAGGCAAAACACTCCCTAGCACTCAGAGGAAAGGGAGTTGGCGATGTGTTGAAAGAAGATGAAATAGTAAAACAAGGCAAATCTGAGGGAGAGAGCTGGAGAGACCGGGCTGAGGAGGGCTGAGGAGGGCTGTGAGGCTGAGAGGCGTCTTCACATGTGCAGTTCAGAGGTGGTCATTACTCACTGGGTACTCCTGAGACCAGCCGCAGGGGTCGCAGCACACGGAAGGCTCGAAGGGCTTTAACATCAAATCCACCTGGCTTGCCCCCGTGGCCGTGCATCGACGGGTGGGTACTAGCTCCGACAGCTTCTGGCTTCTCATCTTTGGTCAAAACCTCCAAGACAACACTGAACAGTCTGTCGGAAAACAAAGAAAGAGCCTCACACCTCTAATAAAGCACATTTTATTTTTTTTTTATTAGTCTGCCAAGAACAACTACTCTGAGTTTTGAGTTTTGTACCTGAACTATGTTCCAGAAGAGGCTAACCTAAGCAATTTTTTTCCGTCTCAAGGCTATGATACAGCAGATGGTTAGCACTTCCAAGCAACACAGATGTGCAGTTTTCACATGAATTAGGTTCAACATCATTTGATTATACTGCTGTCTTTTCCTGTGTTAGGACACTAACAACAACAAAATCTGGTAACACTTTTTAGTAAAGCAAATACCTGAGATCTAGTAGGTGGCAACAAAATGTAATTCCTTCTAATTATTTTGACGTGTTCTAAAAACAATAACAACAGGAAATTTATCAATGCATTATATGGAACCTAAATGGTAACCTCTTGGCAATACGTTGTAATACTTACTGGTATTAACACTAAAGGTGCATTGTATACAAAAGGAGGGTAGGTCTTGTTAATTAAACACTATTCATGGGTAATTCATGGGTAAAATCCAGTGGAAAGAAAGTTATAAATAAAGTGATGACATTCACAGTAATTGAATTCACTGTGATACCAATAACAAATAAAAAACATCACTCAAACCAAAACAATACCACTTGGTAAGTCAGCACTACCATTAGCATCAGCTGCTTAATTAGTGCCATTGTGGAAACAGGGTTATAAAACAAAGTGATTATGATTTTGCACTAACTAAAGAATTCTTATCACCTATGGTGCAGTGACAGGCTGTGGCCCAGGAGAGAGCATGAACACGTCTCTGAAACGTTTGCAAAAAAAAAAAAAAAGCAACTTTCATTCACTAAATGACGTCATAGTTGTGGGAGGGAACATCCAAAGTGCTTAGTAATTTGAAACGCGCATACATGATTTAAGGACGTGATCAAGATGGTTCATTCAGATTTTGTTGTTTTGTTTCTTTTTGTTTCTTCGACTGGTTGACGCATTATTTTTTTCTACAAAGACAGTAACTTGGTAGTAATGTTGTCTTTACAACCATTTTTCCTTGAGTGAGAGCATTTATATTTAATACTGTCACCTCCTCAAAGTATTGTTCACTGACAGCAAAAACTAGATTCTCAGTATAATTATACATTATATGTTTTTACTTTATTTTACTTTATTTCAGTAATATAGTAATACTGACTTAATAAGTTATACTGCTTTGAGAAATGGTGTTTGTCGTCAGGAATTGTTACTACGCTAAAATATCAGTTTTTCTGTGAATGGCATCACTTTATTCATAGTCCTCTTCCCATAATATAACACATAACACAGACATTAACCTGGTAACACTGAAAAAGCACAAAATCTTCACACTTTACTACAAAACTGTTAAACACAATGCACCTCTCATGTCAATATCAGTAAATATCTGCTATTACAGCTTGTTACCACATGCTTCCACATGATACACGGGTATTATTTTTGAAGAAGTAGACAAAATAATAACCAGCAATTACTTTTTTCTTGCCAAATAGTTACCTACTAGAGTGCATGCCAAATATTTATAATATTCTAATACAGTGCTACGAAAAAATATTTAAAATGTATAGGGAGTGATAGGGATGCTGAGCCCTGTGACAAGATGCCACCCACCCCTTACACACACACACACACACACACACACACACACTGATGTGTCTGACTTTGTACAGTAGCACCTTGCCTCTCTCCCTGGAGGCTCAGTGCTCCTCCTCTGCCCCCCACAAGCAGCAGCCCTGCATACAGCCGAGAAAAGTACCACAAGAACCGGCCACTGCTGTACAGTAGTATCATCGTGAAATCACAGTGATTCGCTGTGGCGCAGCAGCAAACCTCTTCCCACAAAAGAGGACACTTCATTACAGTCAGTTACACGTTCCTCACCTAGCCATGAGGGGAAATCATCTCAACACATCACATCAAAGCCGCGTACTAAAAGCACTGAATGGAGCTGCCAATCGGGGCTGCAGGGGAATCTTTAGGCTCATAAGCACAGTCTGCTCAGACTTATGTTACCCTGAGGTTGTCATTACACATCCACTGGTGTTCAAAAGATCATCCTTCTTTATATATTGCCACCTTTTCGCTGAATGCACTTGAGCTTGCCCATTTTGTAGCAAAAATGTGATACGTCTGATTCCCTTATAAGTGAAGCCAAATCATTTAAATTGAAAGTTTTCATAAAAAATGTTCTTCATCTTCAGTTTTCTTGCTTCCCCTCAGAATTACCCTGACAACAATCCTTGATTTTTTTTTGCCTTTAATAAACTTAATAGTTGCTGTTGGTGGGTGAAAACCATATATCTCAAGAACTTTTCAGAAACTAAGAAAAACAGTCTTGTTTTGTTACTTGCTGTACATTATTCAGTTAATCTAATTAATTTGAAAAAGGTTTCATAAATCCAAGGCTTGCAGAAATTTGTCAAATTAAGTTAAAATTTGAGTTACATGCTTTTCAGGCAAAAGTAATCAATATTCTTTTTCATGACCTCACTGCTATTTTTTAAGTGTGTTTCTCAATTTCACAAATATCTTTTGCTCAGTGAATTTACATTTCTCAAACATGACCCCGTTTAGCTTTTAATGAAACTGGTCTGGTTTAAATAAATTATAGTGATCATAAATAAATGTAAAATATCAGAACAGAATTTGGTCTGTCGTAATATGGAAGAAACAGTAGCTGACCTCCAGTGTGATTTGTGTATCCATTGCAGAGCTATATTGACACAGTTATATTTAGATATTCAGTATTGACAGGATTATTTTAGTGTGCTATTTCAGTGATTTAGCAGCCACAGTCAGTCTTCACAGCAGGAGCGGCAGTCTTTGCATTTGACTGCATGGCAGATCAACCCTGCATGCTACATACAGACAGAGATCTGACCTAGCTACCCACTGGACTGTGTGTGTATTAGAGGAGAGATAGAGGGAAAATAGAGAGGAGGATAGGGGATAAAAAAGAGAGGCAGTGATGAGGGTGAAGATAACAAGAGGGGAGGATGCAGGAGATAGGAACAGGGGCAATGTGAGGTGGAGAAGTGTAAAGTATGAAGTCCTAGAATTTTGAAGATCAAAATGGAAGGGGGACGCAGTAAGTAAGAGTGGGATGGGAGAGTGTGTGAGCAAAAGAGAGTCAGAGGGAAGAGAGGAGAGAGGAGAGGAGAGAAAGATGGGAGGCAGGGTGGGAGAGGAGATGAAGTATGGCGAGATGGTGACTCACTCCAGTGGTGGTAAAGCTCTGATTTATTCTCTCTGTCTTTTCTGGGTCATATACTGTGGGCGTATGAGGGTCTCTATTAGCACTTGGCCGCTTGTAGAAGAGGCTTAAGCAACTTTAAGTTAAACACCGTCTGCGTGTCTCAGGAATACTGTACGTCGCAACTGTCGAGGAGAGATCAGAGTGCAAATCCTAATCCCAAACTGAAATCACAAAAACTCACGACCTTGCCTGCAAGCATGGGCCGCATCTCTTGAATCAGCTGAAGAAATGCCCATTGACTCGCACGCAGTACTAAGGAATGTTATTCACTATATTTATAAAACCAAAACAATACATCTAAGTGGTGAACATAAGGACTTACCCAATGACGACAATGACAAAATCCAGCATGTTCCAGCCGTTTCTCACGTATGCATTCTGGTGCATCACCAAACCATAGGCGATAATCTTCAGAAAGGTCTCAATTGTGAAAATGATGAGGAAGGCATACTCAACTGTTTCCTGTAGACACAGAAAAAAGATGACAGTTGGTTTTATGGGAATTTAAATAATGTTGAATTATCACAGGGAAAACAGTAGGGGGGTATTAATATGTTGGGTGGAAAATTTGCATAAACACACTGGGAGACTGACACAGAAACACCTACGGACACAAACAGAGATGAAGACATGATATAGAATCAAGCAAACACACAATTCAGCTCTGTGGTGTTTTTGAATGTGCTCAATGGAGTGAGGCAGCTAATCCCATTGAAAGACAATGGGACTTTGAAGAAGAAAGCAAAAATGAGTAGGCTTGAGAGAAAGCTAAGGAGACACATATCGTTACGTAAATGCCAATCACACAGATGACTGCAAAGGGAACGCATAAGTTGTACACACACACACACACACACACACACACACACACACACACACACAGAGGATGCTTTGGGATTAGCCAGTCAGATGTGTTTGGGCCAAGAAAAGCTGAGTGACTAAATAATCCAGCTGATCAAAGTCACATTCTGCGTTTCCTCTAAAAAGCACAAGTAAAAACTCTCATTCAGTTGTATAGTATCGCTCTCAAGTGTGTGTGAGGTCATTACACGACGTTCTTCAACCAGACCAGCCAGCCACCCTCCACGGACTGATCACGTTTGGTTCTTAATCCATCAGATGAGGGCAAACGCATACCTGAATGCATAGTCACAGTTTCACCTATGCATATAGTCTCTAAACCCCTGGCTGACCTCCCTGACATTGCTTAGTAACACCTGGAGTGAAACACCAGCAACAGACCCAGGTTAAAATGACAGTGGAAACATAGCATGACATGATAAGAAAACTTGACTATGTGCAACAGACTGGTCAAAATTTCAACTGACATGGAAAAAGGTGGTTAGGCATGGGACGGTATGAAAATTGAGATTCACAATATTATCCCGATAATCATCAAAATATGGTCAAAAATTCACAATTATCCCAATAATGACAACTAACCCAATGTCAACTTTTCATTAGTGTTTTATCACAATCCATGTTAATATCCTGTATCATCCCATCCCTGCCAGTGGTTTACTATGAACACAAAGTACAGTCCAAAGTTTTGTAGGCCCATTACCAATGGAAACGGACAGATTAGTATCTTATTGGATGATTCAGTCACAGAAGAACTGGGTGATATTTTCAAAGGAGGCTGCCATCCGTACTGGCATGCTCAAGGTAAGCATGTCTAGCTGAGTCTCAACCACCAGGGAGTATTGTGATGTTCAAATAACCTTAACATAGTCTTGAAAAACTTCAAGTCTGTAGATACTTGAACATTTGAATGCATTTGAACTTAACAGATAGTAGCTAGTTACTGTCCATTGTCTAATCAGGTAATGACCTCCTTTTTCTCGTCTTCTGGTCTGGTCTTCTGGTTTTTCTTTTGTCTGATATAAACTTTTTCAATGTGTCACTTAAAAACCAAGATAAAAGACCCACATTTTAGACGCACGCCATGAGCCACTGTGCTAGACAGAGGGGATGTGGGAACACTCAAGCACTGGTGGAATTAGTTTTCTACAAAAAAAAAAAATCACCTTGCTGCTCTGCTAATCCGCCCATCTCCACTGGTTAATCACTTGCCATGACACAAAAAGGTCAAAACCCGCACTCGCAGCCTTCTCACAAACGTAAATGTGTTTATGTGAATGCTTTTTTTCCTCTTCCTCATATGAGCAGCCGTGCAGCCACAAACAAGGCTGCACTTAAACATTCAGACATTCTCTAGATGAGCAGGCCTGTAGCTTGTTGGCTGTCAGTAAACACATTGCTAATGGACAGAAGCGGCTTTGCACTGCCCTGTACCCCAAAACAAATGCCTACAATACTCTGTGTGTCATGCAGAGACCTTTTCAGCTGCCATACAAATTTGACTGAAGTGGCAAACCTGAGCTATATAAGCTTGGTTAATATTGCTTATGTCCACATATTTGTTTAGAAAAACAGGAACAGTTATCTAGCAAGCTTCCACGATACTATCTTCCTGTATGTTTCTGAGGCCATCTGCTTGTTGTTTAGATTGCTGTAGGCCTGACTGAACACCGGTGGGTCTAAATGATTCAGAGTTCTGGTAATAGAAAAAATTATCAGTCTGTGAATTCCTGTAATGCACTTAAGAACAGGCCGAAACCAAGCTGTCTTACAAATTACATTCTCTTTTTGCTCTTATTTCATCATAGAGAGTCGAGTAACCGCAGCGCTGCAGTGAATAATAATACCTGAATTCTTTTCTTAGATGCTTGCAGTTTTTTTAATGTATGGCTACTACACGACTGCTCTGACAGTCTGAAAAACCTTGCACAACTTTGGAGAACTTTTTCTCAGAACAATTTCTGACAATATAGCAAAGTTCACAAAGTCATATCTTCCTTTTTTTATGCTCTGGCTTTGAAGATTGCATCTTGTTCTTCCATAAAGTGTTTCAAGGAAAAAAAAAAAAAAGAAGAAGCCTTCTTGAGCTTTCCTGGAGCACACATCACCGCACACTTTTCTCACTGGGTATATTCCAAAAAGCCTAAATGTAATATGAGCTTCAGTCAGGTCCCAGAATACAGACGTTTCATGGTCCCACCTCTCAATATATACATTTTTGACAGAGGCTGATGTAAAAAAAAAAAAAAAAAAGAAAGAAAGAAAATGGGAGACTTATACTTTGAATAAAATGCCTTTCTTTAGAGGGCAGAGAGACATTAAAACTAACAATGCAATTCAGCACTGCACCAAAGACAAAGAGAACACAGGAACAGTAAGCCATCAGGTTGAGGTCGACTGGGAGTGAACTGGGAAGTGCGAGCTGAAAGTGAAAACACACACAGTGAGCTGAAGGTGGTAACTCCATGTTAGGAGCCGCTGCTGCTGCTGAGACAGGTGTATCAGAGGAGTGAGAAGGGTGTGTGTGTGTGTGTGTGTGTGTATGCATGAGGTGGACTACGGCACAGCGTGACTCAGCTGTTTAGGACAGCCCTGGGTCGTCCCAGGAGATATGAAACCACAGAGAGGCCTTCTTCATCCATTATGCATGAGGCAGGGCAGGTCAACATACAATCCACACACACACACACACACACACACACACACACTGCCCGGGACTCATAATATCTGTCTATACTCTTCTGAGGCAATCTAATACTGTCAGAAATGTCTCTTTCACAGCCAGAGGCACTATGGAAGGAGTGAATAGTGAATGAATTAGACACAGTCATTTAACTCTTCACATATGGGGATCTCACTGCATTCATACAAAACACACGACACATAATGCTATAAAACACACACACCACACACACACACAGATATAACCACACACTCTTCCTCAGGGAGTCCTTAATCCCCTGCTCCGTGTTCTCTTTGGACACCATAAATGCAGGAGTACTGTGGGCTGCAGGGCTCGTTTTGCTAACAGTTTACTGCAGATTGAGAGGACTACTTAGCCCAGAATAAGAGACATGGGCCTCTTTGTTACTGAAGTAAAAGGTTGAGTTGGGCTTACAGCTGCTGCATCTATGACAGAGCATGCTCGTGCCGCAGGGGGTGGACAGAGCAGAACGATTCACATAGGGATGGAGGGAAAGTGACAGAGTGACAAGTGAACAATTTCAGAGGCATTTACGGACCAAAATGACCAATGTTAAACTGCTGCAGTAATATTCCAGCGCATATAAGCTTCACCTACCAACTAAATACATACAGTGTAGACTATACACCTAATTCCCATGCTAATCAAAATGCAGTCACTACTTTTGGTGATGAGGTAGATATCAGCCACTTTGCATGTGCAGAATTCAAATATCAAATAGATAGATAGATATATAGATAGATAGATATACTTTACTGATCCCAACCAGGGAAATTCTCGTGTTACAGCAGCATCAGTAGAAACATAAAATAAAGTTAAATCAAATAGAATAAAGACTAAATATATACAATAAAGATTATAAAGACTAAAAACTAAAAATATACAATAAGCTAACCTAACCTAAGAATATGAGATATGAGATGTGAAATATACAGATGGTAATGAATATGAAATATACAGATGGAATTGAAGTATACAGATGATTGTAATAGATAGAGAGAGTTAGCATGAAACCACGAAACCAAGAACCAAGTGGCAGAACCCGACGCCCGGTACTGGGATTCAGGAACTATCAGACTTGATTCAGCCTCTTATGGAATCACCACTTCCCCTCCAGTCTGAAAAACAGGGTGAATGTATATTAATCTAGAAGTGTATATTAACCTAGGTTGTTAACCCTAAATTGCAACTTTGCGAATTTAAAACTAAAATAGACTTAAAAGTGAGATATCCTTTGATCCTGTGTGGTCTGTAATAATAATAATGATGATGATGATGATGATGATGATGATGATGATGATGATGATGATGCCAAAACAAGCTTACAATAGGATGTGAGCACCACGTGAGTTTGGCTTTCCAGGCTCTGGTAAATTTATGCAAATAGCCACTTCCTTGTTCATGAAAGCATGTAAGTTTAATAGCAAATGATAACCATTCCCTCTCAATTAACAACACATTTATTCATTCATCAGCAAACTTGAACTGCTAATCCAGGGTAGCATAAATAGAAAGACAGAGAGAGAGAGAGAGAGAGAGAGAGAGAGAGAGAGAGAGAGAGAGGAAACAGGCCTTTGGGGATGACCATAAATATCTCTGACTCATCTCAGTTTATTTGTGCTGTAAAGAGATTTACTGTAGTATGTTCCATTTTCACGTACAGTAGACACATACTGGATATAGATATTGTCAACAACTAATATATTCACTTCACTTGCTGCAGTTTTCCTAGGTATCCCTTACCTATTTCAACGCAGCTGAGCAAAACAACACAACACACACAAGCACACCACATATTCATATTTTAAAATGCATGCTAACAACACATGTAACCGTGCAGAGCAGGACACCACACGGCATACGCCTTCCTCCTCAAGCCCCCGGAGCCAGAGCAGCCCCATCACTAGCGTGCCACAGGGCGAATGTTCATGTCTACAAGCACCACTCAGTTCATCTCACAGGCTCGCAGAGCACAGCTCACCATATGATAAAGGATGCTAACCCGCTGAACCGTGCATCCTCATACATAACTCGCCATATGACCAACCCGGGCGGAGAATGGTAATGTTAACCTATGAGCAACTCAGATATCTACAATGCTCATGCAGTGTATTATCAGCATCATCATCATCATCTTCCAGAATACACGAGGAAAACCAAGAATTACATCCTGTGCACACGAATTGGAAATGCCATTGGAGATGAGAACAGTGCAAGACGTAAAATGTATTAATTATACAATATAATTAATACATTAATTAATATTAATAATTAATAGTACAACAACAATAACTATAATAATTCAAATCATAAGAATGAAGAATTATTCAGACTCAGCTGACAAAAAAAATGTGGAAAAAGCATGCAGTTCATTAGTGACACGAGAGGAGTATGAGAACTGTGCATACTCAACCGTTTAATAACGTGCCAGTTGACTCTAAATGGTCGTCGCTTAAAACCTTCCCTTGGCAATTTTAATTACTGCTGCTTTAACCAGGGCAGAGCCACTAACAAAATGCACCATTTGAACAACCATGTACAAACTCAGAGCGCAGCTACAATCGCATGAAACCATCATCAAACCATCAGCTTCACAGGGTCAAATCTATTTAAATACTGACTCAATGAAGCAAAGACGACTGACTACTGAATCTGAAACAAGATCAGAGACTCACTCTTTCAACATTAAAACACTGTGTTCAAAACCAGAGTACATGAAGGGGCTTTTGCCTAATTCAGCTCTGACCTTAGTTCTTATTCATTTATTTTTTATGTATATTATCTCGCTCTCTGTATATGTAAGAGCAGAGTAGGAAGCTGATCCAAAAGGAATAAAAATGTACCGATGAATTAGTCTATGACTGGACAGAGCAGGCCTTTCAACTGAAGCAACCACAATGATGAGTAAGAAGTTTACAGGCAGTAATAAATCTCAATGCTAGATGGTTAATTATATCAAAGGAGTGAATGCACTGGGAGGAGCCATGTGACTATAAAACACTGCCATATTTGAATACTGCAAGCGACTGCAACAGAAGCAAAAAAGTTTTTCCGGTCATTGTGGTATTGCACATTTTGTTGAAGGCTGACAATACAATACTATGAAGATCTTTCTCATGTACATTAAAAAAAAAAAAAAAACCTCAAACATAAGGCCCGTCTATGAACTGCTGCAGGCTGTACACTGGTATCAAATCCAAAATTCAAATTGCGTGTTCTGTTTCATTTAGAAGAGATCTGCGCATGTTGGCAAATATTGACTACTGACTGCCCAGGCTGTGAGAAGAGCATATGTGAATTCTTAAAACTGAGAACTAGTCCTTTTTTTTTTACAGCCCACGGGCAGGAACACTTTCCCCAGGAAGGCTGTTTCATGTATTTTTTGACTGCACGGCCACCTGAATGGAGTGTTGCCGCATGTGCGCGTATGAAAAGGCACATCTGTGCGTGTGGCAGTGAGCCCAGAGTCACATGAGTCAGAGTGACATCATGCATGTTTGATATCAGTTTATTATCACGGCGCTGCCTAGCAGAGACAACACAACAACAAACTATAAGCTATACATCACGCAATACACACAGGAATGCAAAACACAGACACGATGCACACAATATAACAGCACGCATACACAAAGCAAACAAAAGCCAAGACATGACTGTTAACCAAGTGATAAAACTCCCATTATTGGCCGTGTGACTATTTGTAAGTAGATGTGATCTGTGATCTCCTGAGTGTCAAAGTGACTCTGTAATGCCATTTTCTATTTGGTTCTGTACACAATGAGTGGGCATATATAGGACTCCCCTCATCACTCTGTCTCTCCTCTGACTCTTGTTATCTCCCTCCCCCATGTTCTCTTCATCTCCAGCTAACTCTCTTGCCTTCCCCTGTCTGTATAGATCAGTCATTGCCATCCAGGCAAGCCAGGGGGTTAGGGCAAGCCAGCATTTAGTGCTTCTTCACCGCCTACTTTCGCAGGTTTGCACAGTAAATAAGCGTGCTTGAGTGTGCAGCCTATATTGAGATGGCTGTTGAAGTGTATACTATGCAAGGGTCTTGTACTTATCTCAATTAAGCACACAGTGTGCATGTAGAGTTCATGTGAATCAAAAGGTCTCTGTTCCTCTTTCGCTGTTATATTCTAATGTTATCCCATAGATCAACACTGATCATTTAACTCACTGTCATTTATAGTCTTGCAAGTGTTGTCATGTCATGTTGATGAAATCACATAAGACATTTTATCTGCAGCCTACGTGTGTTAAGAACTTAATATTTTTTTTTATAGCTAAGTTGCTCCTGCAATCAACACTGAGCTGTTCACCACATGCAACAATAAAAACAACCTACATAATATAGTGTGTCTGCTGTTAGGAGTGTTAAACAACATGCTCCTCCACTCATGATCAATTTATAGGGCTGTGTCAATGTGTCCGTGTGTATTTGTGTGTGTGTGTGTGTGTGTGTGTGTGTGGCATTGTGGAGGCGGGCAGAACTACTGGAAGGTTGTGCATGTCGCTCTGCCAAGGAAAACACTACAACAAGTGCAGGTCATCTTAAGTGTACCCACACTACCTTGTGAATGTCTTCACACAGAAATAAAGCATCACACTGTTGCGTAAGGTTCGCTATGCATCGCTTAGTTTTGCCCTAAAGTTACACAGTGAACCTACTGTGTTACAACAGAGATGTAGCCCTCTCAGTGTACAGTACTGTGCGCTGCAGATGTAAAAGGCTGGGGAGTTTGGCTTTTTACAGCAATAACTCAACACAGGGAGCCTATCAATGTATGTTTCTTACAGCAGCAGGGTCAGAATATTACATTAAAGTGTGTCCTGTGCAGACCAGCCATCTGTCCGTCAGCCCAAAGTAGCTGCTGAGGGCCTGAGCTCATTAGCAAAACCATCAAAGCTTTGCCTGATTGTGTTTAATCATGCCAACAACAGCCAAATGCATGAAAATGCTTGATTGTTGAGGTAGGAAAGGGAGAAATGCTAAATCCACTAAACACGACCTGAGCAGAAAAAAATAATTCCATATAATCAAAAAAGGAAAATGTTGTTTGTTCATGGCTAAACACAGTAAAACAAGATAAAAGATAAAAGATAAAAGATTAAAAAAAAAATGGTGCTTGAGGAATAAATATTCAGATAATATTTTCATTTCAGATGACATTATTATCTAGGAGGGGACAGGAGAAGAAAAACAGATTCACACACACACACACACACACACACACACACACACACACACACACACACACACACACACACAAAAAAAAAAAAAAAAAGCCAGTTACAAATTTAAAGGCAAACACTGCTGCTCCCCTCTGTTTTTCAGCCAGCACGCCACTGTCACGTGCTTACTTTGTGCTTCAGTCTCTGGCACTGTGTGGCCGCACATGTAGCGCTTACTTAATATACATCTGCGTGCAAGTATGTGCACTGCGCCCATGCCTGCATTATCTGTGTGCATGCAAGGAAGAATGCATGACATGGCTGCCACTGAAATCTGCAATGACCAAACTCAGGAAATTAAAATAACCTTCCCAAGAGCCCAACTTCAGCTCTCCAGCTCTGCACCCAGGATGTCAAGTAACCAGCGTTTGAAATCTGTTTATTTTTTAATGAAAACAGTGGTGCAGCGCTGACCTGTACAATAAGCTTCTACGCTGATGCTAAGCTAATGGTTGATAGGCTTTACATTATAACACCAGGATAGCATTATTTCAAATGTTCTATCAAGGAAAACAACACAACTGATCTAAAATGTTAGTGTGCTTTTCTTGGAGCCGCTCTGCCTCAGTTAGTGAGCCTCAACGATCTCTCTTCATTTTTTTAGGCTACAACAGTCCTTCCCATTTGGATTTGATGTCATCTTTGGTTATCAAGTCTCGCCTGTTAAATTTATTTCTCCTGAGCCGAGTGCAGTCTCCCTCTCAGTCACTAACACACAAGCCTTGACAAACACACACACACACACACACACACACACACACACACACACACACACACACAAGAACAGAACACAACACACCCACACACCCACACACTGATACACAGTTTTCTAATAATCAATACTTCATTTGCTGTTTTGTTGCAAGGAACTATTATGTCATAATTAATTGATTATTAAGTTGTGGTTGGGAAGGTGCAGTGCAGATCTCCGGCAGGTGGATCTCGTCTTCTCTGGACTACAAGCAAAACTGAGGAGAGGCTCAGAAGCCAACTGTATTATCAAATTACAAATTAAATTACTGTATTATTCAAATACAATACAGTACAGTATATAAGATATGCTGTAAAACTCCTAAAGCCTCTCAAGATTAGGTTTTTGTTGTTCTCTGTATGTTTCATTTATCACAAACATTATACCAGTGGTTGGGAACCTGTGGCTCAAGAGCCATTTCTGACTCTTTGCTAGAAGGCATATGGCTTTCAAAAGACACCATGTTTCAAAAAGAGCACAAATTAAAATAGCAAAATTCAAATTTACTACTGAAGGTTTCTCTCTTTCTCTTTCTCTCTCTCTCTCTCTCTCTCTCTCTCACACACACACACACACACACACACACTAAAGAAAAGCAAAGATAAGTTATGAACCAGTGGCAGCTGAAGTCTGACATTTTTTACAGAGGTTTTTTTTTCAGTCTTTCCATTCTGTGTTTTGTTGACGTCCTTGTCAGCTGTGTGTAAAGTCACCCAAAAAAATGCAACACATGTCCTAGATTTTCATCTGTGATCTGAGTGAACATGGCCACAATAGGATACAAAAACAAGTGAGCTAGACAGTGAATGAAGAGAGAGAGTAGAAGTAGCAAAAACAAACGTTTTGCAAAGGTTCTGAATCACCGCGACCACGAGAGGTTCTTCATCATACAGACATAACTGTGCACAAAAAATGTTAGGCTGATAGGTCCAGTGGTTTCCGAGATTAGCCACAGACAGACACACACACACACACACACACACACAGGACCAAACACAATATCTCCTCAAGGCTGCCGCCGATCGGGGATAAAAATTTAAATAAATTGTTTAAAAGGCAGTTATACGTCAACGATCTTTATAATACTTTATAAATGGCAGTTGTATACCTCATCTATCATCTTGGACGAGGTGTGTAACTGTAATCTGCTGCCATGCTTGTAACTTGTGATGTGATGACAATGTAAGACTCATTCCTGAACAAAGACAGTTAAGTTACCTACTAAAGTTGTTTCTGTGTAAAGTCATGCTGTGCATGAGCCTAGTTAATACACTGGTGACTTCAATGTCACACTTTAGCTCACTAATTATTTATCTGTGTATGTGCGTGCTCACTGTTCACACAGCGGTGAGTCACTGGCTGAGAGCTGCACTGCTCATTAAAGCCTCTGCACAAAATCACCTGATCAGAGCTCAGAGCAACATGACAATGGAAGCGACATTTATTACTGTATAGTCAAATGTTTACTCAGTCAAATGTTTACGATCTTTGATTTGAACTTCAAGCAGATGGCAACATAAGCTCTGCCGATGCCTGAACAACACAAACCTGCAAATCATTCAAACTGAGAAGACAGATTATGATCATGAGGGCAGTGATACTGTCATCAGACCTCACTACTGTCACATTTAAAACATTTCCCCACATTATTGACAAAATGGCTGTATTACAACTACCTACATTATAACCTTTTGATAATGTAACAAACAAGTAACAATAAAAAGTGCAACAATCAGGTTAACATAATACATTTTCTATTAATATAATAATAAAAGTACCTACCAATAACAATAACTAAGTTAATAAAAACTTTTTCAGGTTCATGATTAATTTCCAACTTTCAATAATTCAATAACTGATAATCTATTTATAGTCAGAAATCTGAAAAAGGGATGAACGTGTGTGGAAATGTACTTTGGCAATGGCTGTTAATGTAATGTACATTCATTTTAACCTTGCCAAAGCTGCCCGAGGCAACTTTGCACACTGGCCGCTCCAAATAGCAGAGAGAGGTAATTGACTGAAACATTTAAACTTCGATAACCAGCAGTCCTGTAATGTGAGAAAAAAAATATATGAACTGCGCAAACTCATGCTTAACAGCCCATCTGGTCTGCGATGCTTTTAGACTAAAGGACACAAAAAGGGATGAGAGAGGCAAAAGATCTGATGTTGGTGTGTCCAGCTTTCTTACAGAAAAATAAAAATGATAAAGTTAGGTGCCAGAGAAGCCAATAAAACCCACAGGGGCTTGTCAGGCAGCTCTTGTAGCAGGAAACTTCCAAAATGAAATTAATTACAACCAATAATATAATCTAAACAACAAAAAAACCCTCATAAAGCGACTAG